>NC_053127.1:9698775-9811275 GCF_010015445.1 Perca fluviatilis | reverse complement strand
TGTCATGAGTAAATAATATATATATATATATATAATAAATAATATATATATATTATTTTTTTTATTTTTTATTTATGCCGTTGGAAGCTCTGCAAAAAGCTAGTAAGTAGACTTCGACTGACTTTGTTCCCAGGGCCAATAATAACTTTCCTACTGAATCATATCTATCATATTACTACATAACAATGATATTTTGTCCCTACCACATTTCTGACACAGACACACTGAGCTGGTTTTGTTGCACCAAAGCTCTAGCTAGGTGTCAGTGCTTCAAAATGCAGCACTCCATCCAGCAACATTAAACACACAAAATCAAAACAAATATAAAGAGTACTCAGTCTGAGCAGGAGAGCTTCCATATTATGTTGTTAAAATGTCAAGGAAGAGGGAACTAGTCCTTTCTAAGCAGGATGAGTGATGAAACGAAGGATTCAAGTGAATTTACGTGAAGCCAGGCAGATCTGTCATTGTCATTTTCCTTGGCGTTTTCTGAACTGGGAATAAGCTAACACATTAACAGTCTACGTTACTGAAAGGACTAGAAGTTCTGTTTACTCTTCGGCCTTCTTTTGCCTCACTTGTCCTGTGGTTTCACTTCCCTATCCATTCAAATCGCCTTTTAAAATACCAGGAGTCTTTGATTAGTACAATTACTTAAATATCTCAGTAATTGTAAACAGCTTTGACAAGAGCCTCTGCTAAATGCTTGACTTAGTCAGTTATCAATGGTACAGTCTCTAAAAAAAGGATGTGTCACACCACGGTAGACACATCTAACCACTTTTTCTTAAATGTCCGTACTACCTTTGAAAATGACACATTAATAGTGGCTGTTATAAAAGATGTGCTGTGTTTTCTATCAAATGCAAATTGGAATGCTTGAAATAGAAATAAGCCTGGCCTATTCTGCAGCACAATGATGCAGTGCACTTAGGATAATTATGTTTCATTGACTGTCTCCCCCATGGATACATAAAATGTGACTGTGCATATTTATATACAGAAATTACATGCCAGTGAGCATGTAAAGGACAGCTGATACTCGAAGAAGCAAGCATGCAAGCTAGTTTGTCTTTGGTCCCTTATATGTTTTATAGGATAAGGATAGGATATATTTTTCTACTTGTTAACAGATCATTCCAAAAGAACGAGTACTGTGTGTGTATCGAAAGCCTGACATGGCTTATATCTTTGTGCCATAGAGTTAAATTTGTATCTAAAAACTACTAAAAAGATATTAATGAGGCACACTGTTGGACTGGGTGACATGTTTTCATTTCTTTTTCATTTTAAGATTCTTTTTTGGGAATTTTTAGGCCTTTATTTTGACAGGACAGTTTAGACATGAAACGAGAGAGAGAAGGGGAATGACATGCTGCAAAGGGCCGCAGGTCGGAGTTAAACCCACGGTCGCTGCGTTGAGAACTGAGGCTCTGTATATTGGCGCACGCGCTACCAGGTGAGCTACCCAGACGCCCTGTTTACATTTTTGAAATGATGCAGTGCCCATTTGTTTTAGGAAATTACTTGGCCTTTTTTAAATAGTATTTGATATTTGTGATCCATTATTTCATATTTAGGTCTTCAGTAAGGACAAATGGGCTTGGTGTAGGGAAGTCAGAAAGTATTGAGAAATGGACTATCTCATTGTCGGTTTTGGTCTTTTCATGGGATGTGTTGACAATAAGAAAAAGATTACAGCAGATATATCCCTAATATAAGTACACACACACTGCCCAATTAAAGGCAAGCTAGGATTTGTGAAAAAGCCACTTATCAAAGTGGCTCATTTATTTGAGTTTTGGTAACCTGTCAACCCAGGAGATTAGAGAAGTTGGCAGTGCAGAGTGTCAAAACATATCAAATTCTAGACTCCGTAACTTGAGTTAAGCATAATGGATGTGACAGTGCTGTTTGCCATAATTTGCATCCTTTGGTGTTTATGCCAGTTTAGAAAATACGAAGAACCATCAGTCCAGAATGCTGTTTGCTCTTCGTTTATATCATGCTTGGCTTTCAATACACAAGTAAATGCCACTTCTACAGCAAGACCACCATGACTTGCATTTTTGTGTCCTGTGTGGAGATTTGGCACACCAAGATTAAAATGTATGCAAAAAGTTGCAGGTATGTTTACACAGCTCCAAACAAGCTTAGCGTCCTATTTTTGTCACGGTGCATGGCAAATGGAGAATGGCAGAGGCTTTGTCACCAAAGTGGCATTTTTGCACACTTTGTATTTTTGCCTCGCCCACGCCTGTTTGGTATTTTAGTGACATGCTGAGAGTTTGCCAGCACTAGAACGAAGACAGAAATATGCATTTAAGGAGAACGATAGCAGTCAGTCAAAGTTGAGCAGTATAACGCTGGTGTAAACGATGACCCACATTTCCACCAGTGTAGAGGACCTGCACCAGGACTGTAGCATCTGACACAGGGACCAGTTAAACTCAAATCTATTTTGTCTTTTGAGCAAAACCACCTAACCCCCTTATGTGCAATCTTACACATCTCAAGCTAGTTTCAAATGTCAAATGTAATTTATGGTCATACTGTACTGAAATGAATGGAAATCAACGGCTACATTTAAATAGTTCTACTTAAAACACAACAGCATGGTTTGCTAAATGGTTAGCTGAACAATATAATGGCTTTCAATACACAAGTAACTGCCACTTCTACAGCACCATGACCTGCATTTTGTAGGTGTCCTGTGTGGATATTTGGCAAACCAAGATAAAAATGTTGCAAGTATGCAAAGTCTTTATGCTCATATGTACTGAAATGAATGGAATTCAAAGGCTACATTTAAATATGCCTATTAAAACACATTGTTGTTGCCAAATGGTAAGCTGAACATTATGTTATTTATAGTAAATATATGAGCTCCATCAAAGTTTTTAAAATGCCTTCAAACCACCAAACAATGAAAAAACAACAGTCAGGGCGGACTATACTTTGCAGCACTGATCCAACAGAAAAAGGCCCTCAGTGTGAACCCACCTTCAGATATAAACCTTCTACCCTCTCCTCTTTGTCTGCTGATGGCTTCGCGGGTACAGTGCTTGAGTGTGTGATGTGGGGATTCGCTCCATTGTGTTCATACTGCTGACTTTGCCAGAACCAGAGCGAGAAGCATCTCTGTTATGGGCACACAGGCTCAATGCATCACCTTAATCACTCTAGCCTCACATTTCAGCTGCATGAAACCTTCAGCAGGGCTGACGGCAAAAGGATGCACGCTCGGCCAATCCCTCCTCCATCACCAATACCAACAGAGAGCAGAGAAAGTGCTTACCTAGGAGAAAAGACAAAGAGAGAGAGAGAGAGAGAGGGTGAGAGGGAAGCAGGGTTATTCAAATAGCAGAGTTACTGTACAGTACGTCACTCTCAGCAGCCTCACGTGCATGTCCTTTAGCTTTGTTCTTTCATGGTGTAATATAACATACATGACACATAAATCTCCCACGTGATTCTTATGACCATTCATAACTACACCTAACTCTCTATACAGGGAATGTATATATACACCCATTATTAAGTTAAATGAAGTTGAGAAAAATAGCTGCTATGGGAGACGTGAATGATTCAAAATGAAAATAAAAAGGCAGGAGGGTATGTCATATTTCTGCATTTCAAAAGAAAAGAAAAAACATTCCATAATTTCAATATATCGCTGGGTAAACAGACCGAAACATGGATTATTAGTGTAAAAAGATAAACAAATGGTATGTTTATATCCAAATACAGGGTGAAATAAGTTGCATTACTCCTTCTCCTCTGCCTCCTTCTCCACGAACTCTCACTGGCGGATGAGGACACCATTTTATTTCCTTTAAGGTCACATTTAGTTGTACACTTTGGTCAAAACAAATTCATAACAAATATTAACACCAACTGACATTACCACAACATTTTGAACAACTCCGGTCCATAACTCACAGACCGTAGCTCCTGTGGATCTGAACCTATGAACCTGATATTTGTGAAAAGTTGCGATATCCCCAAAGCTTAGGCGTTCAAAGCCAAAACATTACTTCAAAGCTAGAGTAAAGAGCAACTGCCTCCAAAAATGTGCTATGCAAGGGCTGTATTGTAGCTTGAAATCTCGGCCAAACCTTTGTAAATTCCATAGAAATATTGCAGCGATGTTATTGATAACAAACCTACAGATTTAGATGCATGCAGAGAGAGTTGCTAGGTATTATACAAGGGAGAGTATGTTCCTTTATCTTCAAAAGGTCAGGCCGGCAGGACCAAGCAGTTAGCTTTCCGTATGGTAAGAAAAAAGCGATTACAACACGTAAAACGCTGTGTGAGGAATTAAAATTTGTGTGACTCAAAAGCAATAAACTTTAGCGTCTTGTTATACATTTTCCTGTCCTGTTAGGGTAAGGTTGCTTTGCCGCCTGATGGATATCAATATCCAGCCCGTCCTCCCCCAGGAAAAGACAGTTTACTACGCAAGCAGCTGTAACAACCCACAATAATGTTAGGCGGCGACCTTCCGTGGCAGTAGTAATTATCGCATATGGAGGAAATATTTATTCATAATTCAAATTGAAAGTCCAAAGAGAAATTGAAAGTCCAAAGAGAAAACAAAGCGAGATCAAATTAAAAATATATATATATATTTTTTTTTAATTTTCCATTTGGCTTTGGCTTTTGAATTTAATATTTGGCTTTTGAATTTCAATTTAACATTGGCTTTTAAGTTTCATTTAATATTTGGCTTTTGAATTTCAATTTAACATTGGCTTTTAATTTTCATTTAATATTTGGCTTTTGAATTTCAATTTAACATTGGCTTTTAATTTTCATTTAATATTTGGCTTTTGAATTTCAATTTAACATTGGATTTTCATTTGGATTTAATATTTGGCTTTTGAATTTCCATTTAACATTGCCTTTTCATTTGGACTTGACACATGTCAATGTAAGTGAGCAGCAGGGGGAGCTGACTGCTGAGGAGCATCTGTCTGCAGCTTCACCACTAGGCTTGGCCTCTTGTTTCACATGATAGAAAATGATGATGTAGGCTAAACACAAACAACATTTCATGCAACAACAGTGAAGTTTTCATGTATTTCCTATAATTGGGCTTGTGTTAGTGAGGACTAGATTAGGACTGTATTTAAAGCTGATTCTGGTTTCCAACTTCGCCCCAGGTGTGTCTGTTTAAAACACGACTCAGACAACTTCTCTCTTTTGATGTTTTATTTAATTAAGCAACAGTAGAAACAGTTTACTAACCCAAACTAAGTTTTGTTGCCAAACTCTCCCGTTTCACAACGATTACTATGTGTATTAAATGGCGTCCATTACGTCAAATAGAACGGCAACATGATTATGGTCACATGATTAAACTGCCACTGTGCAGCAGTAAAAAAAATAAAAATAAAAATTGGTGTGTGGTTTTGGGAGTGTTTGCAAATCTACCTATATTGTCATTTAGGTATGCGGACATGTTGCCAATATTCATTTGGAACATCTCCGTATCGGGTTGAATCAGTTTTAATCAACTTTGAAAGCTCTCTAGGCTACTTACAAGTTGCCAGAAGAGCTTAGACTTGAGACAATGCCGATTTCTTTTAAATCTAAGGTAAAGACCCACCTTTTTACCATTACTTTTAATTAATTTTCATTGTTTTTATTCTGTGTGGATTTAATTAATTATTTTCCTTTGTTATTCTCTCTCTCTCTCTCTCTCTCTCTCTCTTTTCCTTCATTGGTTTTATTCAACGTGCTGTTGCTTGCTTTTATTGTTATCATTTGATTCTTGTTTCTTTGCTTTTACCTGTGTAATCTGCAAAGCGCATTGGGTTGCCTATGGGTAGGAAATGTGCTATATAAATAAATTTCCCTTGCCTTACATCTGACTAATCAATATGAAAATGATGTATTAAAAAAAATGCAAAAAATGTGCCACGGGAATATAAAATGCCTCCATCTGACATGGGAGTAATAAAGAGAGGCAGCTCAAATTGCCCAAGAGGGCCACTAATGTACAAAGTAATGGAAATGGGGTTAAAATGTTTTAGTCAGTCAGTGGATGCATAGCCTTTATTACTGGGTTTCATTATTCCAAAGGCTCCAGACCTTTCTCCTGAATCAAGATTGATGGAAGGTAGGCGTCACTCGGATTGAAGCTCTTAGAGCATGTATGGGAGAAAGAATATCCGAGCATGGCTAAAGATCGGACTGAGGCCTACTAGGAGGAATGCTGGAAGCAAGCTGCTTCTCTTCAGCTATTCCAAATGTATTCTTTTTTCCTCAGTGAAAAGGTTTGGTGCGTCGCCTCAAAGTAACTTCTAAAATCTGTCCTTGGTCATGGCTCCAGGGATCGTTTTTTTACTGTATTGTACTCTGAAGCTTGCCCTAAGAAACCATGGAAAACAGGTAAGGGTGGTGCGAGTGAATAAACTATTTTACTGGACGTCTTTTGCTTCGTAACTGAGCTGCGTAAAGGAAATATTAACAATGCTCACAACATAGCTTTTATGCTTTGGCGTGGTGGAGCTAACTTCAACAGACCAAGAGGAAATGATAAGACAAAAGGTTGGACAGGGAGATGACAGCTATAGGGGGGGGACAAAGAGACGGGTAAGAGTAAAAGCAAAGGGGAAACGAAATGTACAGATGTTGATTTAGATGAACATCAAATATTTGTTAAAACCTAATTACCCATAGCTGACTTCAACACAACTCTCTTTGACGGAGGCTTTTATTGTGAAGCATATGTGGGAACGATGAGTGAATATAGCATTGAGTGCATTACCAGCATCCTAGTCTATATCCTTGACGTTCCGGGATTGCTCCGGTGCCGCAGGAAATTCCGCCAGATGCATGTCTTTTCGCCGATGTCCGTTTCCTTCCGCTTTGTGTGTGTTGGAATTTTAAACTGCGGTGGATTTCTGAGGACTATGGTTAACTGCTCCTCAGATCTCTGCAGGGTAAACTGAGACAGCTAGCTAGACTATCTGTCCAATCTGAGATTTCTCTCGCATGACTGTTTTACAGCGGCTCCGTGCGGAGCTTAGCGCCGCCCATGACGATTGTGATTGGTTTAAAAGAAATGCCAAAAAACCAGAGCACATTTTCCTCTCATCCCGGAATGCTATGTGGACCAGCCAGACCCTCCTCCGCTCCGCAGCATGTGGATGGTCTGGGAAAGTGAGACTACCAGCATCCTAACATCACAAACAACGGTTGTCTCCTTTGCCCGCATGATGTTTCTCTACTCGGTGGGGGATTCTTTTGGGACTGAACCTTATCAGATGCGCTATGCGTTTGGTGAAATCTGGTAACGTACATCTGCATTCTTATCCAATCACAGGTGGAGCCAAGGCTGTACTAGTTCCTATGCAAACCAGGCTTTATGGAAAACCTGGAATAATATGGCCTTCTGGGGGGAAAAAATGAACATGTCAGGCAGACATGCTTGACTTTCAAAGAAACAATCTTGGATAGATTTGGATGACAGACCACCAGTCCTGATTAGACCTGACGGCATGCTAGCCAATTAAAGATCACTCCCATCTGCCCTGTTCACTGCCCACGCCTTATAGTCTGCTCCCTCAAAGTCGGGCCGCTTCAGTCACAAATGATTTGCAAGAAAGGAAACCTGTTCAGAAAAATGACTAGGAAATGTATTTCTGAACTGTAAGCAAGCCATTAGATAAGGCCCAAAGTCCTCCTAAAGCCAGCGAATGGCTGTCCAAATGTTAATTTGCTGAACAGCCTGCAGATGATGCAGAACATGGCTTTCACCTTCTCCTGTCATACATAATTCATGCTATTGACTGGTGAGGCAATGCCACTTTCATGCACCAAGCTCACAAAGTGGTGCCACTTTCACACACCGACGCAAGCCAATGAATCCACACCAACTGTGCAGTAACGCTTAGCACACAATTGAGGTTGGCGTGAAATGTCCGGACAAGGTACAGTCATGCTCACATTTCTGATACTGACACAGACGCCCTTATACTGGTGTACAGAGACAAGTGCACACATGCTGTCACAGCAGAATCTTAACCACAGATTAGTTCACAATATAGATAAAAGAAAAAAAACAAGAGAAAAATGAATTGATTGGATATGTAATCACCAAGCATGACAGGTCACACAGTGCAGTATGTATACAGGAGCGTGTAACTGAAGACTGTCATTGCTTATGAAGAATTCTTCATGGTCTAAAGCATCAGTCCCACAGGGAACATTAAATATAAATTTCAGTGTGCCGCTCAGTCTGACCCACTTTGGAGGATCCAACAACTGCTGCCACAGAAGAGGCTTTTGGCTTCTGCTCAGTACCAAAAGGACTGCTGCCACTACAAAGCCCCCCTTTGATTAACCTCACTGCCAAAAGGTGACTACCGTATGACTCCTGCATTGCTCTGGTTGGACTAAGGCTGATAACAAAACACGTAGTCAGCAAAGTGTGCAAAGTGTGGATATCAGTGCATTTAAAAGTCTACGGTTGCATTTCAACACAGATTTGTGCGTTGAACACGTTCCCAAGTCCGGGTCTGACCAGATGGCCATCATCATAGGAGTGAAATTTAGCTCTGGATTGTGAGGAGGAGTGATAGGTCTTAGAAATGATGCCAACATTTGCAATGCTGTCTTTGGGAGCCAAGACACAAATGAATATTTGATCTAGTGGCATAATCATAGGACACATTTAAGATACGTTGGAAAGCAGGGCCTACTCTGAATGCATGACTACTCGTCTGATATATTCTTGCTATAAGCTCTTGTAACGGCGTTGTTTCATGAAAACTGATGAAGAACAGTGCCAAAAGAGAGGAAAGAGACTGAACATAACAGAAGAGTTGGACAACCACATTGTAATTTTAACTCACTCGATTATCCAACTTTATTGAGAAGCACAAAAAGACAAGTACTTTCCCAAGCATGACTGGCACTAGACAATGTTCGCTAACACTTTACTTGAAGTTTTCTACATAAGAGTGACATGACACAGTCATGACACATGAACCCTAACCCTAACTCTAACTTAGAATACAAGAAGAAAAGTCTACATTTGATTATCATGAGGCAAGCTATTGAGTTGGAAGGATTCCTGCCACAGGAAAGAGTATTTTAGCAGAAGGCTACGTGAAGGACATCTGTGTGTTCAGGTTTGACTCTGAGAAACATGGTGCAATTTCAAAATGAAACAATTGGGTGATGTGGGTGGCAGTAGCTCGGAGGGTGGCAGTAGCTCAGAGGGTGGCAGTAGCTAAGCTTAGAGGGTGGCAGTAGCTCAGTCTGTAGCGAGTTGGGTTGGGAACCGGAGTGTGGACTGGTAGCTGGAGAGGTGGCAGTTCACTTCCTGCGAAGGTGCTCTTGAGCAAGGCACCAAACCGCTCGGGGCACCTGTCCAGCAGTTGCAGCCCCCTCACTCTGACATCTCTCCACTTGTGCATGTATAGGTCCTGACCATGTGTGTATTTCAAGCCTATGTGTAGTGTGATCTACAAGAGTGTAAAAATTGCAATTTCCACACTTGGGATCAATAAAAAGTATAAATAAAAACATGTAAAATTAAAAAACATCACATTCATGTGATTGATTCATGACTTCTGGACTATAAGGCGAATGGAGCTGTGTTGGGTTTAAATTTGAAGAGATCACCTCTAACAATCTTAAGATGGTGGCTAGTAGGTTTTTAAAAACATTTGGTTTTTATCTATAGTTGTGAAAAAAAAAGTCTGCTTCCTCCAAAGACTACCGTATGAAGAACATTTGTTTTCAGCTATTTCAACGAAGTACTAGTATTTTCAAGTATAACCCACAACGTGTCCTTACTCATAATATCAACCCTCTAAACGAGAAAAGCTCTTTTCCCACAGTGTGCGATGATTCAGCCTGCCATCATTTGGAGACAAGGTTAATCATGTCCTCTGACTCATTTGTGGACAAGCCCTACACAAGATGTTAGCACAGGGGCCGCCACAGAGGGGACATGCCTAGGTGATAACACCGTACACTACATTCCTGAGGGATAACTTGTTAATTGAAAGGCTCATTAAAGCACCATTTAAATTATTCATTTGGCATGTCAGAAAATGTCCTTACTAAGTCAAATATAATTTCTTTTCAAAGCTGCCATGACACTTTGGGATTGTTCTTATCTGCGCCTGCAGTGCCTTCCCTCAGGAAAACTTTAAAATCACTCACCTAACACCTTGCCTGTTACTCCTTATGTCAGTATCTCTCTCTCTCCCTCCCTCCCTTTCCTCTTACTCTGGGCTCTTCACTTCTCACTCTGAGAGCAAATCTTAAGACAAGCGGTTTGATGTTCAAAGCAAAAAGGGCTTGAAAGCTTTCCACCAACCAACCACCCAGCCTCAAGACTTCCCCCTTCAAAAGGAAAACACAAATTGGCTAAAAAAAAAATTATTCACACTGGACACAAACATGGGCAGACTTTTTCCTACAGATGTAACAAAGTCATTGCAAATACTACAGTGTGCCTGGAACTGTAGAGCTTCTACTTGAGATGAAGACACATTCTCGGAGGTAGGGCTGTCTACGAATATTCTATATTCTAATATATATCCGAATTGTAAAAAAACAAAACGGACATTCAAATATAAAAATATACATTCAAATATTGTGAGAGAAGAAAAGTAGCACTACCGCGGCTGTCTGCCTTGCGCGTTCTCTCGTGGGCCTGGGCCGCTGCTCCCTAAACATTCAGCTCCCCGTCTGATTGAGCCCAGCCGGTCGGGAGGAAAGAGAATTCACAGCAAGTGTGTGTGGGCGTGTTGATGATGTTCTATCACGCACCTGCCGCTACCAGCAACGAGGGTGAAGAAGAAGACGCGACGAAGACGCCAATTCAATTGTCTAACTGGAGAGCAGGCCCCCAGGAAGTGAGCTCAGCCTTGCAGCCAATTTTGTCCCGTGGCAACGAAAAATATCTCCCTGTGGCCCAAAAAGGATTTTCCCCATAGACCACTATTGTAAAAGAGATGTCTGTAATAACTGTTGCCAGGACACCTCAAACTGCAAACAAGGTGGGTCATGACTCTTTCTATTCTGAAAGGACTGGGCTTCTTTAACTATGTGTAGCCACCATGGCTAACATTAAGCGAGCTGTCAGTAAATACCTGCAAAATGTGGGCTGGCTGCTTGTTAAACCATCATTTCTTGTGTCACAGAATATGTGATGTATGGGTGTACAGGGTTTAGAGTTTCTATTGAGATGTATTGAACTAAATTTACTCGTGTTATCAGGTATACATTCCAGAAATGTAAAAATAAAGAATGACTGTGTGAGTTATTAGAGGAGCTAGGCATCAACACCACTCTTATGTTTATGAATGCAGAAATCTCCAGAGGGGGCATACCATGAGACATTTACTCAGTTTTCCTCATAAACATTCAGAAAGCCCTGCTAGCGTACCATTGATTTTAGGTGCAAGGCGAGCAACAACAAGTGAGCCAATGCTTTGTTGCAAGCGAGAATCACCACAAGTGGATACAGCTGGTGAAGACAATACTGAGCACAGTAAACAAAAGCAAAAGCTAGGTGTGAATGTCGCTTTAACTGCCAACTGTGAATGCCACTGTCAGGATTTGTAAGGAAGATCAAATCAAATTAAAGAGAAAAAAAATATGTTTGTGTGGCAAATCTCAAAGCACACACCGTTGTCTGTGACTGTTTGTTGCAGATTAACAGTGATTTTCATTACTACAATCGACGCCAACCTAAAGCTCTGACACAAAGACTCAAAACAGAAGATGTCCAACAACAAAAGAAGAAAGTACAATAAACCAAATGCAAAATGGCTTCCCACTTTTCCCTCCCTAAGAAAGCTTATAGAAAACGGGTGTTACAAGTACTGTTCATTACCATATATTACAAATGCACAAATATATTATACTAAAGCATTCTAACACTGTTATTCATTATGTACTTTTAATATTTTGCAATTCTTGCTTTAGATTATCGAATGGTAAATGAAAGTGGAAGCTGACGAGTCCAATAATGGACACAAACATAAGTGCTCTTACAGTACCATCAGATTCAGACAATATTTGGACTTCCACACAAACCATTTGGTGATCATGCACATTATCCCAAAGATGTCTCCACATTGAATTAATTGGTGCATAATGGCCTTGGCAATGTGGTACATCGTTCTAAACTGCTCAGCAGAAATCAAATACACTGACCTCCATGAGATATCATTTGTTTTTAAGATTTCTGTTATTTTGCACAAACAAAATCCAATTTATTTTGTCAGTGGGAGACGATATTTGCCCTGCATTTTGTCACTGTGTTTGAAAACCACAGTGGAAATTCTTACTAACTGGTTTGTTCTGATATAACTTATGAGTTGCTTCAATGAATGTGGATAAACATAAAGCAGACTTACTGGTGGCATTACTATATACTGTATTTCTATCATGGTGGTAGCCAAAACATCCTTTCTTTAAATGTTTATATTTAATAGCACTGACAATAGGGAGCCACTCAGGACGTATCCAACCACAGGGTGACAGAGCCTTTGGTAAATAACATCAGAATTGAGCCTGGAGCCTGGCACTGGTCCAGTGGACTGACATTTACATTTGAATTAACTCGATGGTCATCGGGAGGAAGAAATGTATAATGCAGTATCCCCCCCTTGCACTGCATCTCTCTCAGAAAGTTCCATTTCTGAGTGATTACCTCCACAACAGCCGTATGTAACAGAGAGGGTGGGCAGAAAACGAAAATGGCCATGATCTAAATAATTTGTCCATTATAGTGTCCCTGGGGTCTGGCAGATTCTGCGAAGGTGCTTTGAAGATAATACAAATCCTGCTCTGGTCAACGCAAAATCAGCTAACGTTCACCATATCTGCTGGACAGCGGTAATTGTTTAGCTCTGATCCTCAACAGAGACCTCCTCATGTCTTGAGACAACAGAGACCCATTCATCTAAGTGCCATGAAGGCGTGGGTGCACGTGGGAAGCATGCCATTAGCCGTATCAGAAGCTCATGTCATTTCATTCTCTGCTCAAATTGTTTTTCATCAAACCTCATCGATTGTCTGCTTGCTTCCTGTCACCGTGGCTTCGGCGTGTACAGTTTGATTCCACGGAAAGCAGCAAATCCTCCGCACCGTGGGGGATTTGCCTTTGGCCTTTTCTGTCTCTCTCTCTCTCTGTCCTCACTCTGTGTGTGTCCTCTGCCAGTGCCATGCTCTTACTTGTGAAGCAGGCCTGGTGGCAGGAGGTCAAAAGTGACAGGAAGTGTGGGTGTGCTAATCTCCTCTTGGTCAGCTCTGGAACTGGACCTCCATCAGCTCACCGTGGTATTTGACATAATAGATGGGTGAGGAGATAAAGGAAGATGAAACGCCCCCCTGACAAATGGTAGAATTTCCTCCAGTGCAGCGCTATACTTAATGGTAATGGTTTACGGATGAAGAATGGGGAGAGTTGGAAACCCGTGGAGAAAAATGGTTATTGCAGCTAATCCAGATGCAGCAATGACCCCATTGTCACATCAGGGAATTGTCCGATTCACTTTGATTTCGCTCGGTGTGACCACTTGAACATGTACTGAAACAAGGCTTCAAGGCTGAAATGATTCTCTTTAATTCACCTTTGGGCTGATTGTGCTGCATGATCATAACGTCATGTTGTAAATTCACTTTACGTCGCGCTACTTGCACAAATGCGATCGCTCGAGTTAAAGTATTTCAACTCGTGCGGATACGAGAATGACGCAAAATTTCGCATGTTCGTGTCGCGCAATTCGCTTATACTGCCGCAAATTTGTTTCTATTCGTGTCTGCACATTGACTCTGTATGTAATCACGCCGCGCAATGCGCACAAATGCAGGCATTGTGAACACAGCATTAGAAAGCCAAAAATATTAGATATCTAAAATATATATCTAACTAAGAAATATGTATGTATTTGTATTTTTGGGTTCCTTTGCCAGTGCAAATTCTGATCTTTGTGAAGAGATCACTACGCTTAGCTTCTAGCTTCATCACGCAAACATAAATCCAATGGTTATCAGATTGACAACCTCTCATTGACTGTAGCTTCAACCGGTAGCTTTACACTTGCTTGAAGTCTGAGTTCTTCCCATTGCCACAATCCCAGCCCTGCTCTGCTGTTTTCTGTGCCCTGCATGCTGCACTGAAATAAATCAGGGGGGATGATAAAAAAAAAAAAGGTTTTGTTTTCCTTTGCCTGTTAAACCACATCTGGTCAGGTGCTGGATCACTGGAACATAACTGGAGGACAATTTGGATGAGATTTCATCACCGTAGTGATGAAATCCAATTGCAATAAAAATGAAACTCACACGTATACTGTATCTTCTAATGAAAACTGTGGTATATCATAGTTGCAGGGCCTCAACTAGCTTCTAATTGAGAAGAATACAGAGTGAGGGAGCTATCACTTTGGAGCACTTTGCTCACTCTCGGGGGAGATGCTGCGTTCGACCCGTCACTAAGAAACAATGACGTCTCATAGGTAGGCCTGTTTCCCTGAAGCATACACAGCAGCAGAACACAAAACACAATACGGACATGCATTGTGACATTTTACGGTTTGAGGGTTTCAATACAGGGCAAATGTCTTTGATTGAAAGATCACAATCATGATTGGAATTGTCAAACAAATGTCCTTCTGTGAGGTGCCGTTAAGAAGCTGACTTGCAAACTGCAAACAAAGATCAGATAGGATGGAGAAAGTGGGCAAAGACTGGCACTCAAGGGACACAAACCAAAGATAAGAGGGGAGCAGAGCGAGTGTTTGAGATAGAAAAAGGAGCATCAAATGATAAACAGATAAAAGGGAAGACAGCTCTGTTGCTGATGCTAAAAGAGAATGATAAAGGTGAGGATGCAGGGTGGAGTTGGTAAACTGACAGCTGACAGCATAACAGTGGGCTAGATGTATCATTGGTGGAGTTATGTCACTGTCACTGATGTCTTCTTAAGGAGAATTGCCACAGGACTGTTTGGTTTCAAGTATTTTTGTCCTGTTGCAGGGCCAAGCAAGTCAACACCAGAGCTGGGGCAAGTCCATGTCATGTAGGGCTGGGTACCAAACTTCAAAACTTCTGGGGCACCGACCGAATTGCCTCCATACTATCGAAAAATGCCTCGTCATTCAATACCAGATTTCAATACCTAAGCAGTAATTCTCATCAAGGTATGTAAGCCGTACACGCCCTAAACGCACCTGGGCCAGGCGCTTCACGCCGTGCGCTTAGAATGTTAAAATAGGGCCCGTGGTATCGGTGTCAGTACCGAAGATTTTTTAACAATACCGTGCACTAATGATAATTGGACTTGAATTCAAGTGAAGTCTCGAGTCGAGTCAAGTCTTGAGTCAATCAAGACAAGTCTAAGTTATGTCTTCAGTTGATGAAGACAAGCCAAATAAGGCAGTCTTTTACTCAAATCTAACTAAGATGGAAGGAGTCTGTGTCCGTCTGTCCTTCAATTTTCTCAACAACTGTTCATCCGATCAAATTCCCACTTGGCAGGTGTATTGCTGAGGAAACTGTCACATCTGAATAAGCTGTCGTCTGTGCAGTCCTCACAAACCTGGTAAATCAAAGCTCCCACATCCTCCGCCACTTCCTAAGCCAAATGTAGGCTTTGTTAACTACAATTGATAGTAACAAATTACAGAATATATATCATCAGGCAATTTGATTTCAGAGCAGCCATATTACAGAGGCAAAGTACAGAAAGTATGGTGAGTTGTTTGTGTTTAAAGACACTTTCTTTCTCTCACTATGACTAGAGTCGGTACTCGCTCCGAAGCTAACCGCCATCACTCTCTCACTCGCTCTACCACACACTCCCCACGCGCACACACACATGCCGGCCCTGCTATTCTCTTAAAGAGATCGACGCACACACCAACGCAAAAGTATAAACTTCAGGCTACTTATGAAGGCTATGCCGAAAAGCTCTGCGTGGAACCTCCGCAGAACCATGAATCACGCTTTAGCGTGGCAGCTGTGTGAGGGGAAAGCGAGCGGCAAAACGGACAGCCAAGACGATGTAAAGTGAGTAAACAGTAAAACAACAATCTTCTTAAGACACGTGGCGGTTGTTAATACGGTCGGTAAAGTGAAGGCTGTTACAATGTGGAATGAGTGTCACGCACACAGCACGCCTTCTTGTTTATTTGCATCGCACAATTTTTGCGGTTTTGTAATCGCACAGAGGGACATCGCGATTGCGATTATATTAATCGTGCAGCCCTACTTTATTCTTCTACAAATACATACCCATCAACTGGGGACAACAGAGAATTTCAACACTCACCTCAGGGCCATGCCAATCAGAAAACTTATTTCACCGATTGTCTCTGACCATCTGACTGAGCATTAATATCTATCATTATAATCAAAAGCAGACAAGGTGTGATGAAATAATCAAAGTCTAAAGCCACAAGTGAAGAGAAATGTGCTGTAGCACTCACCAATGAACAAAAAAAAGAAAACGCATGAATATGTTGGAGCTGTCTAAAACAAGAAGTTTTGCTGTCTGATTCAGAGTGCCCGGGATTCCTTCTACGAGCTGCCATTTTGTGATAATATTCAGGGGAAATATCCAATATAAAAGACAGAAATGCAATGTAGTCACAGGAGATGTTTTTTTCCTACAACTAAACAGTCAACTCATTCAATCAAACAATATAATCGGTACTGCACTGTGGATTATATCAAAATAGATTTGATCTCTTACTCAGCTTTCTGATCATATTCTTCAACTGTTGGCTGAGCTACCATTCAGATATTTAAGTAGATCATTTTATTAAATATTGTCAACTCTTACTTCTGATTCTGTCAGTGCTTCAACATCAACTGACACTCCCATACAATATTTGACATGCATTGAACCTATTTACAGTGTTTAGCTTAGCACTTTAATGTCCTAGTGGCTAGTGGCATGATGGTTAGATTTCCTCTGGCCATTTTTTTTTTACCCTTGGAATTATTTTGGTCAGTTTTCACATAATTCTTAATTCCAACTACTTAAAGAAGAGCTGCTTAGCACTAAAGTGATATGTTATTTCATTCGGCTTATTATCTTCTGCATTTAAGGACCACATTAATCCACTCACATCAGTATCACAGTGCTAAAAAACAGACATCTCTTAATGCAATATCAATCAGCACACATTTTATCTGTTAGCATTACAACAACCAGGAGCTAGTCTGAAGGTACTAATTTACTCCATTGGATTTGGCTGCTACAAACTTGTTAAGCATCTTAATTAAAAGTCTGATTTGTTTAGCAATAATGACAATTTACAGAGCAATTCAAAGACATAGTTAAGAAGCTAGGCAGTCAGCAGCTAATTTGATACTGTTTATTTCAGGATCTATTTGGGACAAAGAAATGCAATTTTTCAGAGCAGCCCGCAAGAGATTTTGGAACAGTAAATCCACTATCATCTATTCAAGGCTGGCATTTCCTTATACAAGGGAAGTGAGGAGAGCAGCAAACAGGCCAAGAGTCATTTGAAAATGTGGACACAGAGATTACACAAGTACCAGCTGTCAGAACGCCAGTGAATCAGCACACTCCAATGTGAAAGCTGTAGAATGTGACAACAGCGCTGCACTTGATGGACACGTGTTGACAGGAAGCGTCGCCAGTGATGAGCAGGAGGATACCCACAGTCCTCTGCTCTTTGGCCAAAAAACATCCAAATTGGCTGACCTGTCAGCCTCGGTACATTCATCCAGAAGGCTAGAATCATGAACCAAGCAACTTTACCCTTTTCAAACCAGCTACTGAGCTGCTTCAGTTCATTTTCAGCAGGTAGCCAAAGTCAACTTGTAGCTGGAATAACCTCCACTGAAGCATTTGAGCCAGTAGAACCGCAGCCACCAGAATTCAAAGGCACAGAGTGAATTCTCATCAACACCCCATCAGCAAATAGGTCATTAAGGTGTTTGAAGTGCAGATGACTAGAAACAGTAAAGCAGCGGGCAAAGGAAATGTGAGATGAAATATGATTAGGAGGTTGAATTGTTAATGCAATCCCCAAAACTAAAATTTGTGAATCAAAATGAATTGAATTTCCAAATTCTGGTTTGTTGCTGTTGCTATTGCATCGTCATTTAATAACTTCATTAAATGATAATAATTTATAGAATAATTTAACAACATATTTTTCAGTTAATCAATGAATAAATACATTGTAAAACATAGAAAAAGCCTTTTTTGCTCACTCCAGCCTCTACACATGGCAGGCACACCAATCAGCCACAAGGACATATTGTATTAAACACCCACGGTTCAAATATGGTTGATTCTTAAAAGTATGCATTTATAACAAGCACTTTTTTTTTTTAAAGGTTACCCAAATCTGGTGGCAGTCAACACTGTCATCCGAGAGAATAAATCATTTAGCCAATGGAATTGGACACTCCTGCTAGAGCATTTAGGGGGAAAAAAGGATGTGGGTGAAAATCTGCTATTAACCAAATAGACTTGGCTGGCTGAAAGAGAGCTTGCCTAATGCGGTGTGGTGTACTTGGTATGAAGGGACTTGTGCCAATTTCGGTGCTTCAGAGTGTTCCAGTCAGTTCCAGAGACGCAGTGAGGGTCCTGAAGAAGCTTCATTTATTCTCAGCAGGGCAACAGAAGGGAACTGAGTTCCGCCAGAGATACAAATGGTGTATCCATGTGAGGCGACAGCAAGTGCTCCAACCAAAGGTCAGATTCCCCAATTTCATTTCTCCTTCTTTTGTGTTGTTCCCTTCCTTACAGTGACTTCAGCAGAAATCTGAAATACAGATCATGCATGTGTTTTTTTTTTGTGGATGCCTAATTTGTGGTAATGAAGACAGGGAATACAATCCAGTCCTTCCATCTCCTGCTTGTTATCTTTTTCAATGCGATCAGTGTGCTAATGAATCCAACCAGAGACCATGGGAATGGTACCTCATTTTAGTGACTGAAACATCCGCCATGAAAGCTCTTTAAAGGGAGAATGTGGCTTTAGGGGAATTTGGGTATTTCAGTTTCCTCAAACAAGGGACAGTAACTATTCTTCCTACTAATCCAGGCTTTTTATGTATCCGTGTGTGCAGTTTCAGTGTATGTTAGCTTAGTAGCTTAGCCTAGCTTAGTTTAATGTATTCACCTGAAGTGGTATAGTGCTGTGCTATTGAGATGTCCGCAGATTTGCAAAAAATCTATTTCAAATCCTTGCTTTCAAAATGACATGAAACAATAAAATACATCAGAATGAACATGATGTTCACTGTGCATTAGACACTGTATTAGATATTAGGTTTTTAAGAGTCAACAAGCTATATTACACACTCCTTTGCTTTTCCTTCGTCCCTGATTTTGCAAACCACCCAGCTTGTGCTCATAAGTGAAGGCAGCTTGATGTTTTACAATCAGCAATAACAACACGGGAAACTACCATAATAACCACCCATAAACTGTGTTTAGCCTGGACTTTACTATCATTGTTAGAGTACTAATTCAAAATCCCGCTAAGACTCTTTAGATCCCAGTTGTGCATAGACTCTGACCCTCCATCTCTTTAAAACCCTCCAAATCTGCACAGCCTCCATTACTGATTTTGATGAATAGTTTAGGTATTATTATAGTTTTAGATTTTGGGTGTGGGGGGGGAAGCCCATTTTATGCAGTTTGCATCTCAAGAATCCCAAAATTGAAAAGCCCTTACTGTTGAGAAGTAGCCAGTGGAGATAGTATAGCTGCCCAGAACCATTGGCAGGATATTTTTAAAGTAGCAGATTGGCTGCAGGTAGGCTAGCCAGCCCATCTGAATTGGCTGGACAAGTCCCTGAAACAACCCATGATGCTAATCCGGAAACCCTCTGATCAAATTAAAACATGTGAGTGGATGAGGTGAAATCTGCAAATCTGGATTGACTCCAGCAGTCTATGTATAATTCTATGAATCCTTTTTGTGCAAAGGTTTGATTTAATGTAAGTGACACACAACTGGGCAGACTGGATTCTGTAAGTAAGGACAACTTATTAAATTTGGGTTTGAAGCTAGTGCTTCAAATATGAAAAAGTGGCAAGATTAGTATACGAGGTCAAGATGTAATTCCAGGGAAATTAAGTCTGACAAACAATAGAGAAACTGTAGAGCCAAAATACTTGACTTACGTAAGTGCTTTATAGTAAAATATAAAAAAGAATCACAGTGTTTTTAATATCATATATAATGTCTGCCTGTTTATTTTTTTTAACCTTTATCTATCCAGGTAAGTCGATTGAGAACAACGATGACCTGTCACATGTGTGACTATGCTCTTTTGGTCAGTATCACACAGCATCATTCTACCTCTTTCAGCATATGGTAAAGATGATAGCCGAAGTGATGAAGTAAGTTAAGGGGACATTGGGACACATTTAAAGCATTAAATAATTGTGGTCAAGCCATGGCATGTAAGCTTAAAAGTGCATGTACATAGACACATGCCATTTGGTGGTTATCTTAAAAGCCAAACTTGACTTGTGCCTCTTCATGTGACTCCCTGTTTGCTCAAGCACACTTTGACAAATGAGTGTTGGGGCCAAAAGAAGAAAGGCAGCAGAGTCAGCTTAGCTGTTACTGAGAATTTGAGGTAAACAAATCCTCTTGTGGCTGAGATTTAGAGCAAAGCCTGAGCTTTTCTGCTCCCGGTTGCACTAACGCAGACTGTGAAATTAGCTGAAACAAATTAATGCTATGAAGGGAAACAAGGGTGGCTGAACAAAATGTGGTCTCAGTCAAAAGATGTTTGGCCAAGCTCATTCTTGGCACATTCCATCCAAGGCAGAGCCTGTACAAGCTTGGTATTAGTCCCCAAAAGGCCTCAATGAGACCAGAATTTTAAATCAAATACTGTAAATGGAAAAGTGAGTACAAATGAGAGCAGAGAATGCAAAGCTGCTGCTGCTGATGAAATGTCTGACCACCCCCAGTGCTAAGGCTAATGATGACATTCAATTAAACTGTCAATATCTGGCCAAAATACAGACATTACTGTACAGTAAATTGATAGGATTGTGATTAATTGTGAGAGCAAATATTGGGTTTATCTTTGCATTTCATCCTTTTAGAAGTGGGAGAGCATTTGCAATTTAGGAGTATTGGCAATTACCTCTGGCAGTATGTATTCTTGCCCTATTGCCTGACCTTTAAGAATCCTCTATAGATTAGCTAGCCCACAGTTATTCAACACAGGCATTAAAGAGTAATGCCCTCGCTCTAGCTTTGAAGTATTCCTGCTGGGGAAACTGCAGGCGATGTCGACTCTCTTGGGTCGCATTTTATTAACCGAGAGCGACTTCCTGAGCACCTCATCTCACTCATCTTGTAAATGGGATCTGAAAGATCTGGACAAGGGAATGCACTCTAGTACAAAGTCAATACAGTTCAATGTGATAGTGAAACCTTATTAAAATGGGAAAAAAACTGAATTTACTGGACTACTTTAATTTTGTTTTCCCAACATCTACTTTATTTGCATTCGTGCAACAAGTAGTAGTCTAATTGGATCTAATTGGTTTGATATGTCCCGGCAGAACATTCTAAGGCTCTTAAGGTGACCCATCACACTTATTAACAGACAGGAACACTATAGTTGGCAGTGCTAGGATTCTTTATAAAATACCAGTCCAATTGGCCAAGCACCTGCTTTCTTAACATTTTCAGTAGTTTTAGCGATTTGTGCAATTTCCCGCACTTCTCCTGTCACCATGGCGCTTTTTTTAACGGTGTTCACTTGTTTTGTTGTCTGCACACGCAGATCTAAAAATGATATCTCTCTAATGGTATCTATTGGAAACCTGTCCTTAATGAAACTGTCTTATGGGAGTGGATTTTATTTTTAATAGATATTTTTAGCGTTAAGCTATCATTTTCTTGGCTGCGGTTGCGCCAGCTAGCCAAACTTTCTTCTGTCTCCCAAGCAGGTGTAATTTAGAGTCGTCATTAAGTAACAAGACAATCGGGTCAGTAGGAATTCGACAACCTATCACATCAGATATTATTGATGTTGTTTCATTCCAGAACTCATGCAGCTGTTCACACTCCTATACCATGTGCAGGAAAGTTCCAGTTTGTTCAGGTTGACAGAACGTGCAATAGGGAGTGGGAATGAATTTGGAGACGCATCTCTTCTGAGGAGTTCAGTATGTCCTATGGTATATGTTGAAATGGATCTGCTGGTGATTTGGGTTCTTGGAACAATGGAAAATGTTGTCCCAACATTTTGTCTCTCGCTCCTATTTCCTTGCTATTGGGAGTTCTCCTATGGATACTTGCATCAGTTTAGCATAGATCTTGGATGCTAATCCTCTCACAGGAAAATCAACAAACCATTTAATAACTAGGTACGGCTCAAGACCGTTTCCCCATGGCACTCCGTAACATTTTAGGGCAGCTCTTAAGCGCAGATACAAGAAGGAGGGGACCTCAAAACTAGCTCTTAGGTCTTCAAAACTCAACATACCTTTCTCATTGAATAGCTGGTTTACAGTATAAATGCCTCTGTCACTCCATGGGAGTGGATTTTATGAGGCTGATATTCAATACTTTTAAAGACGCTTTAACAGCTGATAACATTGGTGTTACTCCAATGACTTTAGAACTGAAAAAGAAGGTGGCTCATTAAATCAATGGAAAAAGCCAACTGTTATCAGTCAGCCGGCTGCAGTTCTGACTATGCTTGCAATAATTGGGGTCAAAAATATTTCTAGGCATGGCACTCACCATTGATTTCCTTAAGTTTGTGTGAGCAAAAGTACATTAGGAACATTGAGTATGAAAAGTTCAGTTGTTGTGTAGGTGGTGGTAGAAAGTTATGTTCCTTGAAACTGAGCTGGAAATGTGTGTGTAAGCCATCTGCTCTGTTGCACGAATGGTTACCAACAATATTGGTAACCAACTGGTAATCATTGGTAACCAACAATATTGGTAACCTTATTCAACACCGTTCTACCAATGAAGAAATATATTTACTGCATTAACGTGAAAGACCGAATGTAGTAAACTTCAGAGTCCAGGCAGTTCCCGCTTATCAGGCAAACGTTAATACAGAACGAAACACGCCTTCAACCTCACAGGAGTTACAGTATTATTTTGGCCCGTACGTGCATTTTCCAGGGTGTTAATTATCTCTTCATTAGTTAGTATTGCTGATAGTAGTTTTCATGTTGACACATTTATAGTGTCCACTTGCTGCGGCAACATTAATCACATCGAAAACACAAGATGGTGCCAGTGCCTTGATCAAGTCAGATTTCATTCATTACATATATTCAGACTTTTACTCCATACATAACTAGGGTTGGGTACCGAACCCGGTACTTTTACCGGTACCGACCGAATCACGTCGGTACTACCGAGTATTGGTTCACGTAAAATTAAACGGTGCCAAATTTCGTTACCTGAGAGTAAGCGCAAGCTTATCTGTCCTCTCTGCATGTTGACAGAGAGCAGAGGTCCGACACACACACACACGTGCGAAGGTGCGGACGGAGCAACGTCGGCTCTGCAGTTTTGTTTAAGTCACAGAGAGTCATGGCGATGCCGATAAAGTGGTTTCAAGTGTGGTTACAGTTTTTCATAAATTCACGCAGATACCTTTCACCGTGATACGATATTAATAGCGAGCCGAAAGCGGTTGCGATGGTGTCGACATTACACTTCCTATGACACGAGCAGGCACAACGGTGGTTTCGGTGCCCTGGGGACTGACTGACTGGCTGAGGTTGTAAGGCAAGGCAACTTTATTTCTACAGCACCTTTCAGCAACAAGGCAATTCAAAGGGCTTTACATGAAACATTAAACAGCAATTAAAAACTGCCATGATTAAAATAAAACAAGCTAAAATATAATAATATACAAATACAACAATAAAAGAAAGAAAAAGAAATTTATAATTATTCAATTTAATAAGCTGTAGGGACAGGTTTGGGAGGAGAGAGGGAGGGGTTTTATTTTTGTTTTTGTTTAAATAACAATGATCTAAGTAAATAGGTTTGGAATTATATAAAAATATATATATAAAAATATGTTTTTGTAATTACAGAGGGAAAGTACCGAAAAAGTACAGTTGGGTACCGGAACCGAATTCCAGGTACCGGTATCGGTTGTGGTATTGGTTCAGATGCAAAAGGTACCCAACCCTATACATAACGACTTTCATTCAATATATTACAAATTTCATTTCATATATCAAAGTATAATTCCTTGGGCTGTGACAAGTAGAAAGAGCAACAAGTTTGCGGACTGCAGAGTCACTCATCTGCTAGCCTGCTGTTCTGCGGGACCTTTGCTCTAAATATGTGGACACACCGAATGGGCACTGCACTAGTTGTTTGTCGAAAGACAGAATAACAAGTGTTTTTGTGGCAGCCACTTCGCACATCACTGTCAAAGACTCACTTACAGCAGCAACACACCACGATTAATTAAATGAACACTTTTGAATCTAAAATGAAAGCCATGTTAGTCCATCAAACATTGCCTGAGACCCCCTGCCATCTCTCACAGTACGACTTCCGTCATTTGCTGTAATTAGCTCATTTTTGAATGGCATGACAGCAAACAAAATATGAAATGAAAAATGATAAACAGATGAGGAAAAAGTTAAACAGGTTTCCATGGAGACCAGCAGCATATCAGTATTCATGTAAAGTCAAGCCTCACTTTACTAGATTTAAACATATGTCATATGTTAATGCTTTGAAAAAAACATGTTGAAAAGTAAATTTGCACATCACAACTATATACATGTGAGACTACATGAGCAAGCATGAATTCTACAAAGGAGGAACATGAATTGTGCAGTGTTACATGACAATTACAGCCATGTTAAAATCTGATTTTCCAATTTGCATTTACATATTCCCTGACATACCAAGCCTACATCAAAGAAGTACAGGCGACAAAGTCTCTTATGAAATATTCTGTCACCTCACATCTGTGACAAGTTGCACTTGAACATGTTAAGACAGCTCTCTCTCACCAACTGCCTCTGTCACTGATTCAACATGTTCAATCAGCTATACCAAGGGTTCTCAAACTGTTATATATTAAAAGGTCCCCATATGAATTTTACATAAGGTCAGAGGTACGGAACAGTGCCAGCAAGTTGTGCATAATGTAACAATAATTTCAAACATTCATCCATCATAGAGAAGGAAATTAAGTAGTTTGTCAAATTTGTTATTGGTCAAGCAGCTACGGTATGATCACATAGCTAGGTTTAGTGCTGGACTGCTCTGTTCTCTACTTTTTAGCATTTCTTTGCAAACATCTTGCTGCTGCATTAGCATTAACATTTGCACCTCACTGACTGATAGGGAAAACTTAAAATGAATGTGCAGCTAATTACTGAGCTATATAGTAACAGATATGGGCCAGCGTCTGCAAACTATGCTAGGCACACCACAAAACACCACGATTAAAAGGGCCCATGGCATGAAAATTTCACTTTGAGGTTTTTTTTGTAACATTAATATGAGTTCCCCCAGCCTGCCTATGGTCCCCAAGTGGCTGGAAATGGTGATAGGTGTAAACCGAGCCCTGGGTATCCTGCTCTGCCTTTGAGAAAATGAAAGCTCAGATGGGCCGATCTGGAATCTTCTCCTTATGACATCATAAGGAGCAAGGTTACCTCCCCTTTCTCTGCTTTGCCCGCCCAGAGAATTTGCCCATGAGAAAGAGAGAGACATTATGGCTTGAAAACAAGCAAAGTGGCAGTTGGTCAAGGCCACGCCCCCACCCTCCAACTTGCCCCCCCCTCTCCTCTTAAATAGCATTTAAAGCTACAGACACAGAAATGGCACATCCAAGGAAAGCTCATTGTGGGACTGGCTTTTGTGGCTGTAATTCTGGAAAGAGACTTCAGATACAGTATTAGGGGACCACTAAGGTCTGTATAAAAGCATCCAAAAAGCAACATGTCATAGGACCTTTAATGGCCACATATGGTCTACAATTGTCCAACGGTGCCGGGCGACTCACATTTAGCTTGGTGTATCAGGGCCCTGAGACAAATCTAGTACAACTGGCAAAGGGCAACATCTCATATCTCATACCGCTCATACCACAGGTCACCTGTCAGTTATCATTAATAACACAACCAAAGCGGTTAGAAAGTAATCCAGAACAACCACTGAATACATTCAGGAAACAATGTGGCTGGCACGAGATCTATTATGTTGGCCATTTTTAATACAGTCTAGACAATTTTGGAAAAAATTACACATTGTGGGGTTTCAGCTCAACCCCCTCTTTGTGGCAAATGGTTGGTCCCCCCTGTTCTAACAACTATTCATACTGAAGTGGAAGTCTTGATTTCCTATTGACAATGCATACAATTCTTCACTTAGAGCATCTGCACAATGGCCGAGTGCTGGCTCAACCACTTGCGATCCCCTGCTGTGTTTCACAGCCTCTAAGAGAGCGATTAGGACAAAAAAAAAAAAAAAAACACCAGTGCTGCAACAGTCAGGTGTAATGTCTGGCACAAAACTGCCATTATTACCTGTCTTTTTTCCAGCACTCCACTCTTTATCCTACCAATGCGCATGTCTTAAGTGCCTTACCCATCAATCATCTTCATGCTCTGAGAGGAAGATTTATTAGACAAGGAAGATGGTTGGAGATGAGATCCATCTTTAGCTAAAATAATGGGCAAAAACACTCCCAGATTATTTCACACACAGGTTGTACATATGATAGCTTGTGAGTATGCAGTTATTACTGAGCTGTGACAAAATGTGTCCTTAGATAGTGAGTGAAATAGGTTGCCTGGAAGGATAAGCATGACAGACTTAACATGGAAAAACAGGGCAAAATGGTCTTTACATTGACATGAGTGCAACTGACATGTCTTGTTGTGCCTCACTGTCTCACACAGCTGACTGCATTACCCATTTGCTCACAGAACATCTCAAAGACAGGAGATGTCTAGACAGGTACAGTAATACATCCCCTGTCTAGACATGGACAATACCATGAATTTTAAAAGGGAACTTCCTGTCTTGAGGAGACGGAAAAGAACATAACAGTAGCCTCAAATGAGCTCTCTGACAGCCAACGTTCATAAAAGAGAGCAACGCTACTGTGAAACATGGCTCGAGGCAGCACTTAAACATATCTGGCAATATTTCATTGTGAAACATGGAAAGCTCAATATGTCCAACAAAGCTCTCCCTTTAAATCCTCTGTGTGAGAGATAAGCATGCTGCAGCTTTTAGAGATGACAGTAAAATGTATTATGCTTTAACAACAGAGAGAAGTTGGCCGCAGTTGACGTGTGCCATTTCACCGAATCAGTAACAGATTCCGCTCTCCGCTACATACTGTAGAAACATCAAATTTTCATGCCAGTTTTGGACCAAGAGTGAGCCACTGTGGGAGAAGGCCACATGATGCATCAGTCTGGCGTTTGTGGACATCTACATCTTTCATGTGAGGAAGGAAAGCCCAACATGATGCGAATGTGCCAAAAAAGGAATGCCAACCCACATTACAAACTTCCTTTGATTCCAGTAGTAAGGTTGATCATTACCTTGCTGTGTAGGTGGAGGATTTCACAAGAAGAAGAAAAACTAATGAAAGAAATACAATAGATGCAACAGCTTCTGATAACACTACCTGCTCAATATCACATATCAGCATTGCCATTGTGACTTGGTAAGCATTACAACCTCTACCATACCTACCACAACCATTCATACATTTACTTCCCCAAGACGGCCAAGGATCGGGAATCTTTGAGCCCAACTTTCCTCTTACAATTAGTTGCGGTTTTTTTTGTTTTTTTTTACAGTGAGCATTGTAGCCTCACTGAGCCTCTAGTACGGCTCTAGACTCTTAGTCTTGTTAGCTGATGTTTGAAAGAAAATACAGAAGTACCAGTATATATTGTGAATATATTGTAGATATGTTTCTGATTACCTCAGCGTGCACCCTTGTACGTAAGAGCTTAATGGTTTGGAAACATTACTTGGAGCCACTTGATGTGAGGCATTAGTTATCAATACATTCTCAAACTGTAATCTAAAAACAACTAGAAACCAGAGGAATAATACAATTGTGATGAAAATTAAATCTGTGCATATTCCAGTTAGCACAATTGGGAGCCACTGTGACTGCAAATCTAAATAGCTGCATTCCCATAGATTGTTTAGCTGCAAAGCTAAATCCAAATAAGTAACCCGCTCATATGACCATAGGCGTAGGTTTTACTTCAACACTACTACTGCCAAACTCCCCCCAACCCTCCCAAGACTTGTCTTCCAAATAAAAGACAGCCAGACATCTGTCTCCTTCATCTATCAATGTTCTTTTTCCCATTATGACTGACTGTCAAACTAAATAATAAAAGAAAGTTATATGGCATTTAATCTCTGTATGTATTTTTAAATACAATAAAAAGGGTTTAACGTGAGCCAGGCCATACAACATTTTTTTTTTTTTTTTTTAAACATACTGGTATCGGATCGGTACTCTGTATTGGCTAATATGCAAGTTCAGGTATCAGAATCGCTAAGGAAAAAATGGTATTGGAACATCCCTACCAATAACTGTTAAGAGGCATGTCCACTCCTATACCTCCATTGGCATACATTGGCCAACTTTTCTTGTGTTTCAGTTTTGCTTAGACTAATAATTTAAATGAGTGTTATCAGGTGTAATGTACAAACTCAAAAAATGTGCACGTTGTTTTTGAGTAATGGAGTTGGATGTCACACAAGTGAACGTTAAAAAGAAATATCCTTATTCAACTTCTCTGGATCCCTGCTGCGAAGTGTGGCTGACGCCGATTCCCTTGGGGTGCATCTCATTTGCCAACTGTGGCTTGCTGTCCTCTCTTATCCCTCATCTCATCGGAGAGAACTGCAGGCAAATTGTTTGCACATCATACATTTCACTTTCAAAGAAATGTTATGTTTGCCATTGCACTTGTACAAAATGGCCGAGCCATAATTTCAGTAAATCCTGATTGAAGTCATAAAAGGGTTCTCTTTTAGCCATGTTGTTGTTTTCTTCCAATACTGAAATCAAATTAAGCGTGTCACAGAAAATGTGCTTGGGCTTGGTCTAATTCTATTCATTTTCCATGGGACACACAAAAAATTGCAACCTCACTCCACTCAGCCTGCAATCCTTCACTGGTTATTAATTACCCTCCATCCCCAAAGAAAATAAAGAAAGGGTTGAGCTGACATTACCATTTGCTGTGCGGTGATTGTGTTTCAAAGTTTATCACCCAGTCTCAACTACATTTTCACATTTACCCAAAATGGGAGCTGTCTCCTGGGGCTGGTAAAAGGGAAATGGGCCTAAGACCTATTTACGGAGCCATAATCCTATCAATAATGAATCAACCCTGACGTCGTGAACACGTCCCCCTCATTCGGATTTTGGTTGAAAGCTTTTCGATGTTGCGAGTTCACCTCTGACCCTTTTCCATTTTATACATTCCCCTGTAGAGCTGGAAGATCTTCAGTCTTTTGTTCCTCTGGTTTCTGGAAGGGAATCACCGCCATGCTTTATCCGGACTCAAATGTTGGTTTTCATTGCAGTACAGAATTACAGCACCTGACTTCATTGATTAAGACACTTTTAATCACAAAAGACGGCTTCAAAACTTGCAATCAGCTGCTTCAGTGTTTGGTTAGAATGGAGACTTCCGATGGGAGCTTTAATCAAAATGAATTTGGGCTGTCTCTTTATCGAGCAAATCAAACAAAGAAGGGAACAGCAGGAAATACTAAGGAAAAGTTCAAATCCAAAGAGAACATAACTGTATCTGCCAGGATTAACATTAATATGTCATAGCAGCTTATCCTCCCTTTAAATTTGAATGAGATTTGTGCAGGATTTTAGGTCGACATGGATCACCTATTCATTCTAAACTGGCACTGTGAAGGAGCAGTCATCAAAAGGCTTAGTCAAAAGGTACACACACACACTCCCAGGGACTTGGTTCGCCCTCCTTTGAAATGTGCCAATGTTCTCCCGAACAAAGGTAATAATGTCTCTCTTCTGCTGGTATCTGGGTCGAATGAGATCAATCAGTCTTGGGCGAAGAATCAGCATGTGCATCGCTCTTTTGTCACCAGTGTCGAGACATAGGTGGCAGGAGGGGTAGAGTTTGATGTAAATCAAAAGAATTTCAGGTCACCCAAGGAGACCTGGTTCAGACACTATCAGCCCTGGCCATCAGTGACCCTCAATCCCTGAACAATGGGTCATTATGGAGCCCTGAGAGGCCTTAATAGACTGACTGACGGATGGACTTGGAAAGGTGCGCGAGTGTGTCTTTGTGTGTGCAGAATAATGGTGAAATGTAGCACAGTTTCGACAAATGGGAAGCAGTGAGTCATCGGTGTCATTCTCCCCATGTGCAACAATAAAGCTGATATATATTTTGCCTATTTGTCAATGGGGATCTTTTGTAAAGAGTCCACATCCGACACTGGCAAATGGTAAGGTTGCAGTGATTGTGCGTTATTTGATCCCCCATCAACAATGGAGGTGCTAAAGTGTTAGCTGTATTAAGTTTAGCTGTAATAACAGGTTTTGTACCATATTAAAATGTATCTATTTATTTATTGTGAAAATCATTTTGCTGAAAAGGTGGCCTTTATTTATAAGACTTTATTTGGGTGAACAGACTGCTGCTAAGCTGTCGTTCAAAAGCCCGTTTTACCTCAACTCTTAAAACTCGACTGACATAGAAAGTGAGCTGTGAGGAATCTGGGGATTTGTCAGCACGGTTGTTGGGAATTATATTTATATAATTAACCAAGCATTGACCAAAAAAAATAAGCGTAATACCATTGTGTAAACTATGGTCTTCTGGGACAATGTGTTTCACAGAGGTGGGCTGCTCATTTCCTTAAACAAACCGCTGTCTTACTCCTCCTAGCCAATTTGAAGGGTCAGTTCATCCAAATAAGCATCATGTCTCGTCTTCACTTTAGTGGCATCTCTCCATGCAGATAGGTATGGTTTCATGTGTCGAGGTTTTGAGATATTTTGGATTCCGGCCCAAACCCTAATAGGTACGTGAAATTTTGTTTGTGTAGCTCACAGCAGTGAAATGCATTTAAAAAGTTCAAAAGCAACACTCCTAAAAACAGTGGACAGTACAATGGAGGTAGACGGAAAGTCCACAGAACACACTGTCTGTCCACAGTTTCTATAGGAGCAATTACGAAAATGTGGAAATCACAATCAACTCCACTGAACTGAGGTGGAAGCAAAAACCTCAAAGACAGAGGTCTCAAAATCTGGTAAAACCAAAACTTGAGAAGCATAGCTGTAGCCTTTTACAGCAGATGTGATTGCCACGCTTGACTTACAAATACCGCTGCCTGAAATACTGGATCTCTGCTAACATCATCATAAATAGGGCTAATCGACAACTAATCGCTAAAAAGAAAAAGAAATAATTCAAGAAATTGAATCATCAATTAGTTGTGTCTATGTTTGATGCACGGCATTATACCCATTAGAAATTACTCTTGCCTCATTTCAGAGAAATAGCGTTAGCTAAATATGTTGTCTCTAGGCAGATTTGTGTCCGTTTTGATGGACAAACACACAATTACAGGTTCATTTAAAAACAAATGTAACAGACAGAATATATTTGTCTCGGTTTTGTGATGGATCAATGTTGCTGGGCTCCTGACAAAGCTATTTTAAAGCTAACCTTTATAAAGTTGATGCCCCTGTTAACGCTATTTTAAACCAAACGCTAACATAAAGCTAACGCCTGGCTCATTTGATCCATCAGAAAATGGAGAGAAAAGAGACAAAAGGGGTTTCTGTCGGTTACGTTGGTTTTTGATAACCTGTAATTGTGCGTTTGTGTGTCACAATGGACAGAAATCCACCAGAAACGGCAGATAAAGCTTACACTAATTAGCTGAAATTAAGTCGGAAAGACAATGGAGTATTGCAGGGTTTTTGACATAGTTCATGCTATTAGTCAGAGACAATCTAAAGTTAATCTTTGATTAACTTCCACTGGTTTAGCTAGTTAACAGATTCGGTCCTTGTTTACTTTGTCATCTTATGTCATTTCTGTCAGATTTGTGTTGATTTTCATAAAAAAAAAAAAAATTAATTTCCTTGGTTGCAGTGTATAGTTTGTGTTGAATGTTTAGGTTTAAAACTGAAATGGTCTATATTAGTTAACGTTACATTTCCCTTTTATTCTCAGTGCATGGCTGCATTCTTTATTTATTTTTGTCTGTCCTTGCCTTTTACATCAGCAAGTATTTACTAAAACTATTTACTATTCACTGTTTTTTGAGTTACATGTAACTGTGAATAAGCATTGTATAAGAAGATGACAATTTTCTTTTTATCCGATTAATAATCGATTCATCAAAGTAATAATCAACAAATGAATAGATTAGCAAAATAGTCGTTAGTTGCAGCTCTAATCATACAACATAACAAGTCCCACCACTACCAAAATCACACCATCACAACCAAATGTCAAAATCTTTCTCCAGCTGGTTAACAAAATTTGGCAACCCTGTGAAAACACCTGGAAATGCCTTCCAATTAGTAGACCATCATTATGTACTTCACCATTTTGAATAGCATGTTAAGCAAACTATAAGCAAGCTTGTCTTTATCTAAAAAAACACTTTATTACAGCACAGCGTGAACACAGAGGTGAACTTGCTAATCGTTTGGGTCAATGGCTGTTTGGAGGCCTGGGTTTCAGATAAATGAGCTTCCACTATAACAGGCCTAAACTTTGGCCGCACTCTATTAGGAAGGGGAAAAAGGGCCCTGAGTGGGAGCTTAGTCACCATCACAGTCAGACTTCACCTGAGCCATTTAGCACCTAGCATACACCCCCTATTGCTAGTGGCTTGACAGGATGTCAATACAACCAGACAAGTGCTAATGGCAACGGGAAAGGCTACCGAGCTCCAAACAAACAATATGTGGTTCTAACAAAGTCAGGGGGTACTGCATATGTTTTTTTTTCTGGAACAATCCAAAAATGCAACGTGTCCTAAAACTACTGCTACATTAGGCTCGTGTGATAGTTGCTTCAGACAGGATGTTAACTTACACATGCAGATACTAACTTGGAGATGCTCTGGTACTAGAGCCCGACCGATATATCGGCCGGCCGATATTAGGCATTTTCCAAACTATCGGTATCAGCATTTATAATGGCCGATAAATGAATATTTAAAAAATTAAATAAAAAACGGACAAAACACCCTTCAACCATGTTATGAGTGTTGGCGTTTTATAGTTTGTCCACCAGAGGGCGCTCTACAACGTCCCTGTTGGCAACAGTCTTTGATTTTTGTCGTTGTTATTGTGTTTTTGTTCAAAGGACTTTGAGTTTCATATCTTAAGTTTGTATTTTTATACATTTAATTTATCAGAACTTTAATATATTTTGATGTTCCTTTGTTCTGTTGTGACAATGAATCAAACAAGTTTATTTTTAAACTGCAATATCGTATTTTAGTGAGGACTCATAAATAACTACAAATAACTAATGTAAGGGAAATCTGTTCATGTTTTGTTGCACGTTTCTGGATTTTCTTTTTTTAAATATATATCGGCCGATATATCGGACTATCACATTTTTAAATCACCAAATATTTGTATCGATATCGGCCTGAAAAATCCTGTATCGGTCGGGCTCTATCTGGTACTCAACAAAGTCAGCAGTTAGAGGGGGGAAACTAATACCAGGGTGTTTGAGTAAGAGCAACAAACTTCCATTAAAAAGTCAAATAACAAAGACCCCATGAATTATAAAGCAGAGGAGAGATAGCCTGTCACTGTGTAACAGCTATAGCTTCACCCAAACCCACTTTATAAAGACTGAACAAACACTGTGCTGCTTACCCAGGACAGTATTGTGTAGTTGTATTTGTTGCAGAGACTCCACTAAGAAATCCGCTTTTTCCTTCAGCAGTCTCATTTGGTGCACATCAGATATCCTCTCCTCTTTCACTTGGGTAAACAATGGCAGGGAGATGGAGCCGGTGACTCAGTGCCTGCTAGATGGTGCAGTTCACTGCCATATGAAAGTGTAATCAAAAGAGCAGGAGGCACTATTTAGTATCTCAGGAGACAGGCACAGTGCCACCAACCAGCAAGCTTTGGCAAAAGGTCTCATATCAAATTTAGAAGTCATTAGGATTGCTAATAACAAGCAGTGGCCAATGCCATGAGCCTTGCTTGAGAAAACACAGCAAATGAAATGCTCCTCCTCATCTTAAATCCCACATGAGAGGCCAGAGAGAGGCCAGATCTCGCGGAGATTTCCATAAGCATTTTTTTTTTTAATAAAATCCAGCATAATGAAAGATAAACATCCAGGAGGCAGGATGGAGTGATATTTAATAACCGCAGACTGCTTCCCTCCTCAGGTATCTATCCTCCCTCAACGGACCCTCGTGTCAATACAGACTGCAAAGTGTTTAATCTAGAGCGATAAATCCAATCATAAAGATTAAAACCAGGGAACATCATCTCAGCTTGTGAAACAGGATCTTTGCTAGGGAATATAATCAATGCCTTGGTGAAGCTTTGTGGTACAGTAGCCCTGGCAGATTGTTAAAAGGATGCGAGAACGACTTAGTGCAATGTCAATCATGTTCTTGTGGCAATTTAAGCTTTTTCTTACCTGCTTATCCTAGATCCCTCATTTTGAAGTGTATCAATACTGCTGCTGAGGGGGTATGAAATGTGTGGTCCAGTTTGCTACATTTGCCACCTGTGTGCTATAAATGAGAGTATGAGACAAACGGCCAATTTGGTAGCAGTGAAATATCCAACCTGTCTCTCTGTGTGGGAGGTGAACTCCTGCGTTGCACTTTGACGGGGCTTTTGATAAAACCCACGATGTGGTAGGTAGAAATCAGGTCAGAGCCGTGAAATCAGAAGTTGTCTAGCAATTATATGTGCTAGAAAGTCTTTCTAAACACCTTCCAGAAGAAATTGGAACACTTGAAAACTGATCCCATAAAGCATTATGTAGGGGGGGGGGGGGAGGCAGTGCGTCACATTTTTCCCTACATGTAAATGTGGATTATACTTTGAGCATCAAAGCTGCACAATGCAATTTTCTTCCAATTAAAAAGGTAACCGATTGAATTTGGGAACCTTAATCACCAGAAATGATGTCTGACAATCAACTGCACATTTTAGCAACTCAGCCAGTCTGTGAACGCAGAGGTAAGTTATTAACTTTTCGTGAGTCAAAGCTTTTCTGGCAGGACCAGGACCATGTGGCTAATTAAGAAACCGTTCTTTCAACGTATCAATTCCGGGAACCAAAACAGTGTCTACAGAGAATCTGTCTTGCAGCCCCTTTTCAAGCTTTGGACACTTATAATATGGGTGTAGAAATCTAAGGTAGCATAGCTCTAAAAACTACCTATGATCTACTGAACGGGAAGAAAACCATTGCCAAGGACAAGCTTGTAAATGGATAAAAAAAAAAGTCCTCGAGAAGCAATGAAATAGTCATCATTATTATTACTTGGCAAAAGTTGAACGGCACCATTATGTTTCTTAACAACCAGGATAAAAGACCGACATGAATGGAATAAGAAACGTACTCGGTTGATGAAATTTGATTTAAAAAAGAAAGAACATTTGGGTGTGATTAACGCCACAAGCACTATTCGGCACATTGTTCCATTGTGATAGCCAAAATGCTTAGAGGCAGCAACGTACTACACAGCATTTGACGAGGTGACAAAGGATAAGAGTAAATAATTAAGTGTCTCATCAAGGATATTCTATCATCAGACCTGCTGTGTCCCACTGGGAACATTCTGTAATTTTGAAAATATGAATATGTAAAACAAATAAGGGCTTGGAGAACCTTTTGCACAAATTAGAGTGGAAATTCTCAAACCCAGCTATTGTATGTGTTGATCAAAATGTCACAACCAACAGGAGTTCCTTTCAGAACAGCACAATTGGCTGTTACAAACTCCTAAGGTATCCACTTGATTTGGCTGACTCCCACCACTGAAGCCATTAGCTTCAGTTGAAAATGACAATGCATTTTTACATGGACAAAAACTGTGCACTTGTCCCCCCTCTTCAATGGGACTCACGCTAGAGAGGGATCCTTGTGGACAAACGATTACAGCAACCCATAACTATTTCAGTGCACATATGGGCATTACATGTATTACATGTATATAACATTTTTCAACAACTTCCTGGCCTACTGTATTTTCCTCAATGTGTGTGCACATATTTGCAATTACAGACATTTCAGGAGTGCTTGCTTTCAATTTACCTCCAAATAAAGTGGTTTAGATAATCTGGCTATAAACTGTTGGCTTGTTTACAACCTGTGAGAGCGTGAGAGTCTGACTGCTCTTGTTTCTTGCCCTGTGTGACTTTTATCAGTATCAATGTTGAATATTAGCTAGTACAGTGGGTACATTGTCCTCACAGAATTGATGGCCAAAACTACAAAAAATAAGACGTAAGTTGAAGTAAAATAAATATCTTTTTATAAATAAATTTTCACTTTTGAGGGTCTATAAATGTCAACAAGCACATTCAATAATGCAGTTGCATTATGAATGACTATATTTATCCAAGACGTTCCACTTCTGGTATTGCTCCGGTGACGCCGGAAATTACGCCGGATGTCGCTCTTCTCGCCCAGATGTCCGTTACCTTCCGCTTCCTTTGTGTTGGAATTTTTAACTCTGGTAGATTTCTGAGGACTACGGTTAACTGCTCCTCAGATCTCTGCAGGGTAAATCCAGACAGCTAGCTAGACTATCTGTCCAATCTGAGTTTTCTGTTGCACGACTAAAACTACTTTTGAACGTACACGTTCCACCAAAACAAGTTCCTTCCCGAGGCTATTTTGCAGATTCACCGTTGCTCCAACCGGCATTTAGCGCTGCCTATGACGATTGTGATTGGTTTAAGAAATGCCAATAATTCTCCCATCCCGGAATGCTGTGTGGACTCGCCAGACCCTCCTAGGGAGCGCTGTGGAGGAAGGTCTGGCAATGAGAGACTGTGAATGACATTGATCGATGCCACATAAAAGACACCGAAAGCACACTAAAGCACTGCATGCTCCTGACCTTCTGGTGGCTAAATAAAAAGGTATAGATTTCAGAGCAGTCCATTGGGGCATTAGATGGCGAAGAGAAGAAAGTTTGAAGTTAAAAAAAGCAGTGCAATATCAAGTGGGCTGTCTGTACATCAACTTTTAGCTGCATGTCAAGAAAGCAAAGGGAAAAAAAATCTGCAGTAGCGGAATAAGCGTGAAAATGGCGGGTGTGAATTCACGAATTGTCAATTCACTTGATTAGTTAAATAGTCCCTGGCTTCTCATGTGTTATTTGACTGCAGTGTAATTTGAGCAAAAAGTTGGCAACGTGCAATTAAATCAGACTGTTAACACTGAAGGCTGCATACTCACTACAAGATGGAGCGAAAACATCAGAAATCTTCCACTTCTGTGATTATTTTCTGAAAACATTCCTCACAACCATCACGCTTCCCCAGTTTAAAGCCAGCCATTCTGATTACTCAAAAATAATCACCTGATTTACATAAACCGGATCATTAGAGAGTTTGGAGCATCTGAACAACATAACAAACACAGTATTTAACCTTCCCCCTGGAGACTTTAAACTTAATGATAAGGCCCATTTAACAGGTGCACTCAGGGAGGTTTCCATAAAATTACCCATAATGCCTATGTGATTAGCCTATATGTTATGTCCTACTAGCTCCTGAAAGCGATGCTAATTGCGGAGTACCAGGCAAGTAATATACGAGGCTGCTTCATTTTGTTTATAACTCACTGACAAAAATAGAAGCTTCTGCTGTTTTAAAATCCATTAGGATTCCACAAAGCTCAGCTGATCAGGAGGAACAGAAACATGGTAATTTGAGGGAGAAAAATCACAAAAATAGTCAACCTTGTACACCTACAAATTATCCTCAAAAGAGTTTCCATTTGAATTCCAGTAGCTAATGGGACTGGTACACCATTTTCAGGGCAAGATTCTACACTCTTCCATTTGCTACAAATTCCAGTTTCCCTGTGATGACTTTGACAGATTTAGAGAGCTTTGTTCCCATTTAACTCCAGAATGTAAAATTACAGGTCTTGTACCGTTTTGAGGACATAACTAAACCATGTGGAACTGTGACAATAAGAACGTGACAGGCACACAAACACCACCACTTTCACAGGGTTAATCAGGGATGGGGAGTTTACAGGCACTTGCATTATGCATAAAGATGGATAAGATGACAATGTTGAGCTTTTTTTTTTTTTTTTTTAGAGTAAGTAAAGGCAAACTCCACCAGCCATCCTTAAAACTAGCACAGTCCAAATGCACCTTGTTTTGGTTCAACAAATCTGCAGCCAGAGGAAGATGGTGTGGCTTTTTATTTTTTTTAAATAGATATGTAGATAGAAATAAGTATTCCACTTTTTGATGAAGCTGTGAAATGACTGCATATACATTTTGGTTTGGACTTTTACAATTAAGAGGGCTTATTAGAATATGCAATTTAATGCCTGATGTCGGCCACACAGAAACATCAATTGTACTCCTCAGTTATCGCAAAGATTTATGGATCATCCACTCCAAGTACAGTTGGATTTCCTATGAATTTAAACTTTTTTTTTTTTTAAAAGGATTAATTGAAATATTTGGATTTAAAGGCAAAAATCATCAGTATTTTAAGATGCATATTTTAGTTTTACATTTTGATGAATAACAGTGGTATCAGCCTAACCGTTACTGGGTTTTAAAATGAAGCACTCCCTTTATCAAAGAGCTCTCATTTTTATGCATGCACATATGTTTCTTCTCTCCCACAAAAAAAAAACAATTTCAATTCAAAGCCTTCTGCTTCATCTTCAGATCCAGACATCCGATCCACTTAGCCGTAACGTTAATTCTAATTCCTCTGTCCCATAGAGAGGGCTAAGAGTCCCACCTTGCCTGGTAGAGCTCAGAGATAATATCACAGGTGGCTCGAGCAGCAGGGGAGCCCCAAATCTCTATTATCAGCCCAAGGGGAGAGGCAGAGGAAGGGGGAGGCAGAGGAGACTGCAATATGGTGAGTTTAGTTTCACCTGGCCTCACAGTTTGACCTCTGGACCATGTGTCAGCTCCTCCAGAAGAGCTTAAAAATAATTAAGGAGTAAAAGTCGTCTGAATGAGAAGTAGACTCAAATAATGACATGCATGTTAACTGCTCACAAGTGCATTGCACACATGCAATGCATAGTGATACGGGAGACTCTTGAAAGAGCTTGTTAAATACTGTGTAAAACCACCATCAGGCATACGACCAAACCAAAGTCGGTACAAGCCGAACTTCTTTTGGCAAGCACACAAAACTGATGGTGACAAAGGTGGAAAAGGAAATCAGGTGACGTGGTATAAAGCAGCCTACACATGATCTATGGTAAAACCTCTCTGCGGTGCCGCCCAACTAGGCTATAACCTTGGCCTCGCGCACCGCTCGGAATTGCCAAGTTGAAATTATTTCAACTTTGACCTCATTGCCGTGGACCATTCAAGGCGCACCAAATTCCAGAAGCAATGATGACGTATACACATGCGCTGCGCATTGCCTCTCTGCACTTCCACCTACCTCGCGGTTTTACCGCAGATCATGTATAGGCGGCTTAACAAACCACAAACTTTTTATTTTAATCTTAACCAAGTCATTTTGATGCCTAAACTCAACCAGTTACGTAGATGTAGTTTTGAAGGCTAAACTTAACCGTCACGGTCACGAACTGGTTGCCGTCTCACCGCATTAAATAGGAAGGTCATATTACACTTAAAGCTGCCTACACCGCTAGAGCAAAGCGCAGCGCAGGTATTCGTCATCAAGGGCGGCAAGGGAAGCCATTGCCTGTTGCTAGGTAACGACAGCTGTTAGCTCATTGGTTGCGCTGTCGAAAGGTCAGCGGCAACTAGGTCAAATATGAAATAATTTGAACTTCGAGCACAGCGCTAAGCTGCAAATCTGATAGTTGGGCGGCACCGCTCTTCTCATAGGAAAATAATGGAACGGCCGGCACAAAGCGGTTTTGCCGCCTATCATGTCAGCTTAACTGGTCACGCAACGGTAGCTTTGGTGGCTAAACTTAACCGGTGAAGCTTTGGCGCGTAAACTTAACCGTCACATAACGGTGACAGTCACATACAGGTCACCATTTCGCATCATTAAATAGAACGTAATATTTTGTAGCATATCATATGAACCCATTGAGGAGAACACATTGTTCTGGGTACACAGAGGTTCATCCAGATTTTTCAAAAAAGTTTTTTTTTCTTTAAAGTTTAAGACATTTGCAGGTCTTGAATAAAAAGGGCAACATAAATTAAGTGTACAACAATAATGTATATATATGCTTAGTTGTCTAATGTTGACTATGCTTTAGAAATACATATGAAAGAAGCAAAACCAGCTATCATTTGAAAGACCATGATAGATGTCACACACAAACTGCATCAGTGGATGTAGACCAGCAATCACAAGATGAAACAAACAGAAAGTTGTATTTGCTTGTGGATTTCCCATACACTTTTGTTGCATATCTAATATTATTGGATCTAAATCCTACATGTGTTTTGGTGTAAATGTACATGTTATTACATGTGGTGGCTACTAGAAAATACTGGTTTGTCAGAGGTTCACCTAGGTGAACCATAGGTAATGCCCAGCAGTTTACAGTCTGGCATGGGCAGGCACAGTCCATCCATCCCAGGGAGCAGGCGGGAAGTGAGGCTGTGGCAGAAGGACGGCGGCCGAGAACAGCCAGGTAGCAACAGCACAAACAGGAATGCATCGTCCACAAGAAGAAAACAATGCATCTCAGCTCTACAGCTCATTAGTTATTCAGCTTACTCTATCTCTTCTGCAGAGAAAAAATATAGACGTGCAACGCATGGATGTACTGCAAGTACAACAGTGCCATTTCATCATACGTTATCTTATTTCCATATATATGATGGGATATTGACAACACTAATGGAAAAGATGATTACATCATGGAAGTGGAATTTCTACAATTATGCAATGTCTCAATTTGAATCAGTGTTTAACTGCCCATCAAAGAACAAACATGATTTTATATACATTGTTTTCCATGCAATGAAGTTTGTTAGAATCTTGCAATAGGGACGACTGCTTCTCATAGAGTCGATAAGAACTGGGCTCTGAAGACCACGGCAGTAGTAAAAAGCATAGATTAAAACCAAGTGTGAAAGCAAAAAGAAAGAGGAAGAAAGGAGTGGATGAGAGAACAGAAGGCCGGAGAGAAAACTCGAGAGAGAGAGAGAGAGAGAGAGAGAGAAAGAGGAGGGGAAATGTCTCTTTTTCCCGCTGACCGGCTTCCTCTGCTCCATCGCCCTCCACGCCCCCTTCCCCTCTGGGCAGCCAGGTGGCCGGGCTGGGCACAGACGGCCCTCCTTCCCTTCTCCATGCTGGCCCTGCTGGCCCTTCCAAACACAAAGCAGCAGTAGTGGGAGATCACCAGCCAGACGTGCTACAAAAAGGGAGGATGGACAAGGCAGTGTGTGAAGGCCTGGCGCACACACACACACACACCTTCCACACAACGCACAAGGAGAACAGAGGACAGCCTGGCAAGCTCAAAGAGGCTTTTTCAAAGCAATTCGTTTTCAAGAAAAATGACACAAGTGTGCATCCGTGGGGCATTTTACATGACTGAGGCGTGTTTATGCGGATTTTTTTGGGAGCTATTCTGAATTTGAAATCAGATGCATCTGTTTATATTTGTTTGAATTATTAAAATCTGTGTTATAATTACTTTCTGCAAGATTGATCTTTGGTCAACAAGTGTTCATATCTAAAGCCCCGCTAGAGGTCCCTAGAGGCTGTAATGCTCATTGCAGCCCAAAATAAATGTATATAAGTATTAGATAACACATTACTGACAATTTTACTGTTCTTAAGGTTTGTTCATACTGAACATGAAGCAAATTCTAGACGCAGAGTGATTGCATACTAAGTCAATGAAAAGACAAGTGGACCCAAGCAGATCCAGGTTCACTCCACGTGTTGCATTCATGTTACAAATGTTTCAATTTCAACATTTCTGCCTATGGTATCCAGAATGAAGTGAAAAGAAACAGCAAATCCAACTGATTCTCAGTGCAGTTCATAGAATCCAGCGTTACATAACAGTAAAACATTCCTCTTAAACTAAATCCTACAAATAAAATCCCTATGGACTACAGAAAGAGGAACTCATATACTCACACAATCACACACTCTGACATTCACACTTTGTGTGCCTGCTTAAAGCCTCCATCTATGATTATGTAATGGCTGCCTTTGCACATACAGTTGCAGAAAACTGTATCTCCATGTAAACAACATATTGCTGGTTTGTGGTAGAATTCTAGGTCAGTGCTCTCTTGTAGGAATACTGTATAGTAATCAATCCACCACCCACTGCCTGCACCAACAACCTGAAGACTAATGCAGGAGACTTTTCAGTCAATACAGCTTACTTAGGTTGAAATCATATTTCTCAGCTTTAACAGGGTACAGTGTACCCAAGGCTACCATCTGTACTTCCATGGCAGATGTCTCAGCCACTCCATCATCTGGGAGTCCTCGGGCCTTTAGGGGCCATGCTGTCTGTATCAGAGTGAACACAGCAACCCATTGAGCCAGGGTACTGAGGACAAATGGGAGGAAAAAAACTAAGGTCATCTGTACGGATGTGAACAAAGCTCCATTGAACCACACTGTGAACATGCAAAGAAATATGAAGATAAGTGGAGTGAAAATGAATGCCAGACTCTTGTTTTGCTGCCAGAAATGAATATGTTACGCGTAATGTGACGCCATCACAGTGGACACGGTTTCACACAGGGACATAAATGGGCTGTGATGTGAACAGCCGTTATTGACAAGACGGAAAGGCTAGAAGGGTGCCGCCAATGATGTGGCATTGCCCGCCTCATGCACAAAGTCCCCAGTAGCAGCATTTAACCTTCGCAGGCCTTGGTTAATTTGCTGCGCCTCACCCAGCACACAATCTCCCAATAAAAGCGGCAGTCTGGAGCGGAGAAGAATGACTTTGCAGCAGAGCCACTCCAGCAGAGACACAGTAAGGCAACTCCGGCGATCTGAGAAACCACTGTTCAAAAGCAAAAACAATTGCAGCCTCGTTGCATCAGTTGGATGTTGGGTCCACGAGAGCATTGCTGAAAAATTCGTCATCCCCAAAGCCAACAAGGTCCTCAAAAGTTAAAACCCAAACAATGCTCTATGAAGCGATTGATCTCTGCAGCATAAACACCGTTCTCCCATTTTTGAAGAAGGAGCCAAACTCATTGTCATTCAAGAGACACAGAACCACTGGGTTCCCTCTTCTCCCCATTTAGTGCACTGACTTAGCTAAAACACATTTCACTGGATTAATCTGGTCCGCCTGGAAGGTGAAGATAAAACGTACTTCAGGCCAATATCAGCAGGAAGGACAAGGGAAGCAGGGAAGATAATCACATGGAGCAAAACTGTATCAGACATTGTAATGATAATTATTTATCGTCCCCCGACAAGGTCAGGATTCTTTCCCCGAGTTGTGGAAACTTTTGGACCCGGAATAGAAGGATCACAGATTCTGCTTACTCATTTTCCCTCGAATGCATAACGAGTATGTGACCTGGAAAGATACGGACAAAACCCACAAAGCACAAGGTCAACGACATACTTCGCCAACGACCCAAATTAATAAAAGGTGAGAGATAAGACAAGGACAAAACCCACAACTTAACCATCAGTTCTCAGCAGGAGCTGAGCTGGAAAAGGCTGCTATTTAGCACAAAGACAACACATCCCCACCCTCTAAAGACCACTGTTGTCCTTTCACTGCCCTTTTCACTGTCCACCACATTCAAAAGGCACACGCCCACTTCTCCCCTGTTGCCTTGACATCATCCGGGCCTCTTCGTCACAGTTTACAACAACTTGAACACATATTCCATGCCTGGAAACATTGCGTTAAAATGATAAAAGCTTACAGAGCCCCTTCTCAGTCTTGTTTAGTGGTGAACAGGAGCGTAATGTCCTCCACAGTCAGAAGGAAGTGGAGCAGAGGGAGAAGGAGGAGGAGGAATATTTTTAACCAGCACGGCTACCGATGAATCACCTCGGCACCCGCTATCTCCAGGGGGCATGCTCTGACGGGTAGGGTTAGAGGTGCTTGTATCAGGATAGAGGAAGAGGAAAGCCCAAACACACTTACCTAGAAAGAAAGAGAGAGAGAAAGAAAGCTATAAATCATGTGATCTATAAATATGAAGACATTTAGGACTTAGGACCAAAAACTAATATACAAAACACACACACATAAATAGCATGGCTAGGAAAAACTAACCCTAAGTCTGCAAGCACTATGCACAACTTTGATTGTCTGATAGTGCTGTGAAAACTTGGATACATATGAAAATGTAATACATCTAACTATGAGACTCATTTTAAGAAGAATGTGGGTTTTTTTTTTTTTTTTAATCCAGGTGCAAAAGCACGGCAGAGCATACAACTAAAGTGGAATACAAACAAAGCAAACTGCTGACTGTTGCTTCAGCACACAATGGTTGCAATCTGACAACAAGGACGAGACGCCGTTGAACTTCAGTTTCTCAAACCCAACCCACACCCAATCAACTGCTGCTCACAAGGTCATTGCCATTTGTTGTGGTTGCTGCTCCGGTTTTGTAGCGTGAGTAGGGGTGGGATTCATCACAATTAAATATTATTATAACTTGGACAACCATACAATATATGCTGATATCACGAACTCTGCCATGATGCAAATTTTATTCAGTTCAGGGGTCTGCGATAGATATACGATATGAGATCAAATGCTTATTTACCAATTAGTTAAATTTTTATCAATTTACAAAAAGCAACTAAAATATGATTACTGATGTCCTACAGACTCACTATTCTTTTTAATAAAAAGATAAAATATAAAGTGGATTTTTTTTTTTTTGGGCCATTTTAGGCCTTTATTTGACAGGACAGCTGAAGACATGAAAGGGGAGAGAGAGGGGGGAATGACATGCAGCAAATGGCCGCAGGTCGGAGTCGAACCCAGGCCCGCTGCGTGGAGGAGTAAACCTCTATACATGGGCGCCCGCTCTACCAACTGAGCTATCCGGGCGCCCATAAATGTGCATTTTTAAGATGATGGTATTGGATCGTTGAGCATTAAATCAATATCCAGATGAATGTATGATTACACCCCTTAGTACAAGGGTGTGTTTCCTGATACAAATCAAAGAGCATGTCACCGTCAGATGGGTGTAAATATCCTTGCAATTGACAAGTGTGGATAGCCAATGAGAGTAAAGACTCCGAGCATCTGACAAGACCGTATGGACCAGATCCTAACATGTCAGACTTGAGGACTTTTCACCTAGCCTAACCGCCTTAAACAGGCAGAGAAAGAGCTAAGTGTGCTTCATAATCTTTTTATTGTGAGTCTACAACATCAGATAACTACCTAACTAAATCCATCCATGAGAAAAGAGATCATTTGTTCAAGGTTACCGTTTGTAGGTTACAGTTGGATCACGGTTTGCAAACAAAGCTGTTAATAAAGTAGAAAATTACCACACGGTCATGTTGCCATCTACTATCTACCAATATACATAGTTTTAAATTTCTAATTAATTCACAATAAGATACAATGAGGCATTTGAGGGTTTATTTAGCACTATTGTATTCACCGTTTATGTTTATTGAAACAAGAGTTGAGACTTTTTTTCAAATCCCATCACAGTCATCTTAGAAAATATCAGTATACTGTATGAAAACCCATTTAAAATGAAAAAGTAGGGAAAAAAATTTGTTGACACCACTGATATTTTTGTGATGGCTCATCTTCTGGAACTGTGCTTTAACATATGTTTTATTTATCATATTACTCATGGGTTGGCCTGGACTCCAATGTAAATCTAACAAGAATTTGTTATACCAAGCAGGCAATGTTCACACTCTTATAGAGAACAACAACAACTCTAAGACTATGTATGAGTGCATGTGTCTGTATGCGTTTGTCTTGAAGGGAACATAATAGGAACAGACAACAGAGGCGATGCTGTAGTGAAAAACACCACATCCTAATCCTCCTGTCTCGGCTCGCTCCTCTGACAGAAATACTATCTATCTATCTAAAACAAGCGAGCGTAAAACATGGTTAATCCGTACTGCGGCCATCTATCATGCTGGCAGCCACATGACTGGTGGGTTTGAGACGGCAGAGATAATTAACCCAGAAGAAGGTTAGGATTTGCCAGAACGAGTCAGCAGGACATGCACCAGCACAAACCAGTGGATATTTATACTGTATGCTACCCTCATCTTTAAATTCCACAAGAGATTTTGAGAAAAAGATAATGAGAACAGGTTCTTCTACTGGGAGCATTTCAACATTTAACAGATTGTGTGGCACAAGTTCAGTAAGTAGTGCAAACCTGCATGATCTTTGTTTTAAAAAGGTTATGGAAAGTTCCCCTCATAGCAGATCGGCCAGTAATGGGCCCACAACCTTCCCCCGGACAATCTCAATTGGCTCCTTTCAAACCGAAGTAGAAGGGATTCTTCACCAAGCTATTTCTACATGTCAGAGATTCTCACAGTATCACTGAGGGGGCTGAGGAAAGTGACCGACAAGGTAAAACAAAAGCTTTGCATTGAGGCTGACCTCCCTCGTCACCACGACAGTCCAGTACGACGCCTGCATTACGGCCGACGCCACTCCACCCGTCGATCTCATGTTCCATCTCCCACCCCGCTGTACGTGGCTCTACACGCTTTCCTGTAAAGGTTTTCCGGCCACGTCCAACTGGGAAGAGACCCCGGGACAGACCCTGATCACTCTGATGGGACTGCATTTCCCACAGCATTCAACTGAGACAAACATTGTAGCACTCCCTTTAGGCCAATCAGAAGCATTCTCAAACAGCTTCACTGACTTTTAGCAGCTTAAAGTGAGAGCATAATGAATGGGCAGACAGGTAGATCAGGTTCAATCTCTCCCCCAGTTTCAGTGTAGAGGTAGGGCTGGGCAATATATCGATATCGTGATATGAGACTAGATATCTTCTTAGATTTTGGATATCGTAATATTGTCTTATGACATAAGTGTTGTCTTTTACTGGTTTTAAAGGCTGCATTACAGTAATTTTCTGAACTTACCAGACTGTTCTAGCTATTCTATTATTTGCCTTTTTCCCACTTAGACATTATGTCCACATTACTGATGATTATTTATCTAAAATCTCAGTGTGAAGATATTTTGTTAAAGCCCCAATTGTCAACCCTAGAATATCACCGCAATATCCATATCGAGGTATTTGGTCAAGAATATCTTGATATCGGATTTTCTCCCTATCGCCCAGCCCTATGTAGAGGGCATACATAAGTTCGGACGTGGGTAATAAACAAAACTGCTTTCACATTCTATCAACAAAATGTGATCCCTGATGTTATCCCTTCCTTACACCGTAAACATGAACCTATGTCCAAGAATCAACGTCATCAAGTAAATCTGACTTTTTGTCTCAGAGCTAGCCCTGTAACGTCTCCATCTTAGAAGGCACCTTAAGCTACGTGTGAAGCTAAGTGTCGCTTAGCTTAATCCCCTGAAAACACCTGTAAGCTGTGACATATCTTATGTTTAAGAGTGGAACAAGCTTCCGAGGAAACCAGAAACTTTTAGCATTGATAATTTAACATTCTTTTAGGGGTATGGACTGACAGCGACCATTGCATTTTGTGAATTCATATATGAAAGCAAAAGAATAGAAGAAGAAAGCTTTATTTTGCTGCACTGCCTCTTATTATCTTCTGATTTCAGGATGGAACAACATCTCTCACTTTCTGCCCTCAGTCTCATGTAATCTCAATACAGAGTGTGCTGCTTAAAAAGCTGTCAAAAAAGAGGCTCTCATATATATGTAAATATGCAATAAAATGTGATTTGCTGTGCTGAGAGCATGACTTAAATAAACCAGATAAGGCAAAGGATGGAAGCACCAAACAGCCCTCTCTGCGAGGTGCAGCTGATGGCCTCCGCCTACCCACAGCCGTGTTGCCCCAGTCAATCGGATGGCCAATAATTGGACAGCACTTATTGCCTCAACAGATGGGAGGATACCCTTGCCAAAGTTTTGGAGTGATGCCCCCATGACCTATTGGAGCTCCCTGAGAGGGAGCCCGTCTGCTGACTCCTGCTGTGGCCCTCTCCCAGGGTCATATGGGGTTAGTTTGCAGTGGATACAGGACAAATCGCTGGCACAGGCCTGTAGTTACTAAGGTTGATTGTGCGCAGTGCTCATGTAGGCCTACAATACATCGGTGAATCTTTAAGTAGCTCTGCAGTGCAGTCCCATCTCCGACTTGCAGGCTGGTCAAGAAATGCACGAAGAAAATGACGAGCATGCGGATGATAGCTCATTCACTTAATGAGGTAATATTTTAATCCGTCTGTCTTCTAATGATAAACAGGGCACCACAAATGAACCAATTTCTGTGCAGAGCAATTTAGCTGTTAAAAGGACTATATAACAGGGATGTATGCAGCTTTTTAGACTGAAAAACATGTCAGTTCAGTATAAAAGATTAAACTTAACTAAAATGTAGGATACAAAGATAACACTATAACACAATTAAACCTTGTATTCCAGATCGTACATTGGTATTACATTTAAAAAGCTCAGGTTGGTACTTTGTTCTTGTGCAAGCAGTGGCGGCGCCAGAGATTTTCTTTTGCTGGTGCTTTGGGGTTGCTGGACGTTTCAGTGAGGGTGCTCTGAAATTTTGAGTTTCCCTTGACACAAATAGGCTCATGTTACACACACTCGCGCAGATGCCCGCCCACCCACCTCCATCGCGGTTTACTAAACGAGCGAACGAGAGAGATTGATTTAAAGTTGCCGAGACAACATAGCACCATAGAACTCTGATTAGCCCACCAAACATATTTCAAATACCAGCCAACAAGCCGGGTTCAAACAATCATTACTGCGGCTCTCATACATTGGCTCAGAAGAGTAATGCAGCAGGCCAAATTCACCACCCATAGCCAAGCACACACATAAACACACACGCGCATGTATCCTCACACAGTTTTCACACTTGCACGTATGGTCAAAATACTGTAGTCATATCTGTAGTGACTTAATATATCTAAATAAGCCACTGAGGGCGAACACGTTTTCTGGGCTAAAAATAAACCGATGTCCAGTGCGCTGTATAACTTTAGATTCGGTGATCCATTTATTCACATTTCTGTAAAACACATGTTTACTGTAATGTTCTTCTACGAGACAGAGATAAGAGTAAAGTTCTTGCATGGACCCCTATCAGCTGACTCCCCCACTGTGGCCTGGCTGTGCGATCCCCTGGTCTAATGTCATGTACAGCAGGGTGACGTTAAGCATCCCCAGCAGCAGTCACAGCCGCGGTCAGATCACCTTCCTCCGGCTGCTTTTCTTCGTCCCGGTTGGTGACAGGTTCACCATATCTCTCAGTCTCATTTACAGGTTTTGATACAGTCTCCACACCTTGACGTTTAAGGAGTAAAAAACTATCCATTGCTAGCGTTAGACTCACTTCTCTAATTCTAAAGGCTCCAAATATTGAGCTCTTCTTCTTCTTCTTTGTGAATACGTTACTGCGGAAGTAAGGTCAAAAGTTCAATGTGTTCTGCACCCTTTGGCCGAATACGATCACCTGTGTTTTTTAGCCTAAAAATAATCTGTTTGTTTTATTAATGTATTTATTCATTTTCCATATATAAATTATACTATTTACACATTAACGATTTTTTATTTATTTATAAATCAACCACATCAATTTCTTGGGGGTGTTAAGGGGGTGTTATGGCAATCCTAGGGGTAGCTACAGCACCCCCTAGCCCCTCCCTGGCGCCGCCGCTGTGTGCAAGTGGGCTATGCTCAATATCTCAGATTTGAAATTCAGCTGGTTGGCTCAATGTGGAGCGAGTTACAATCCTTTGTACCATCACTTTTATTTGCTTTAAAGTGCCCATATTATGAAAAAAACACTTTTTCTGGTATTTGGGGTGTTCTTTTGTGTCTCTGGTGCTTCCACACACATACAAACTTTGAAAAAAATCCATCCATGCTGTTTTGAGTGAGATACGGTTTCTGAATGTGTCCTGCCTTCAGTCTCCTGGTGAGCTGTTCAAAATCGGCTCGGACTGTGATGTCACAATCCGAAATGAGCTGGCTAACCGCAACCGTTAGCTCGTAGCGTTAGCATTAGCATGCTAACGCTAATGCTAACACTAGCATGGTACCTCGTTCTCAATAGCAAAGCACTGCTACAACACACACAAATTCACCATAATCTACAAAAGAACTACTTACATGTGCACACTCATTTAGAAGTCTCCCAGCTAATCCTGCCTTGTAACTGACTGAAGTTGGAGAAACAGGCTTTCTTTTACTTCTATGGAGCTAGCTAGCTGACATGATCTACATCTGAGCTACTGAGCATGTGCGAGTGCAATCAAAGATAGTACAGAAGAAGAAGATGAAAAGAGGTCTCACTCTGTAGCTAAAACAGAAACCAGGTGAAAAGAGCATCTGCAGCAGTGAGAGAGAGCTGTGCAGTACAATAAAAATATGGTGTTTTTTGAAAATTAAACCATGTAAACCTATTCTGGTACAACCTTAAAATACAATTATGAACCTGAAAATGAGTATAATATGGGCGCTTTAAGCTCGTTATGATTAGTAGAGATGCACCGAGAGACCGGCTAACATGGCACTTTAGATGTGTGTGAATTTCCCACAACAGGAGTCATTTATATAGTTCTATTTTATAGTGATCCATTAACTGTTCAAAAAATGTTCTGTGTTCTGTGCAAAATGTTCTATTAAAGAAAAGATAGAAAATAAATATTTGTGTGTGCTGTGAAGTGGTTAGAAAAAATGAAATCTGAATCGGCTAAAATTGTTATCGGCTGGCCTAACTCAAAGAAAATCGGAATCAGCCTAGAAAGTTGTAATCGGTGCATCTCTACTGATTAGCCTTTATTGCTCTTACAGCCCCTCTTCTCATACATAGAAGTTCTGAAAGTAAGTCGGCAGCTGACATTGACTGACCATTCAGCAAGATAATGGATGTCGTATTTTGAGATATTCTACAAAATCAAATGGGAAGAACACAGCTACATTTTGATAGGATTAAAACATAAGAACCATTTTTATCTATTCCTCTGTTGTAAAAAAAAAAAAAAAAACCTGACATTTACAACTTTAACCAATGTATATGCCATGATCTCAGCATAGCCATTCTAATTTGTTCCGTAAGCAACCTGGAATTATTCTTTCATGCTACTGCAAACAATGTTGGTATTCACTGGTAGACTCCATTAGCTTAAGAGTAAACTGAGAGATAGTTCAGAGGCAATGCGAGCAAATGCAATTGAGTAAGCTCTTGCATTATTAAGAGAAATGCCAGATAGAAATTGCAATGTACTCTTACTTATTCAGTCAGCCACTTGAAATATTGACACTCGATTTATAATGCACTTAGTGCTTAAACACAGCCGCCACTTCTCAGTGTATGTGCACATTCAGAGAAAACTAAAAAAGTAAATAGTAAGTAACATATTTTGGTGTACAAAAGCTTGAAGCTGGGGAAGTACCTTAAAAGTAAATTTCTGTAACCCTAACCAGGAGGGGTCACTGCTATAGAGTACTATTAGTTTTTAAAGCTATAGTGCATAGTTTCTGCCACCCTCATGAGGAATTCTAAGTAATGACAACAAAACTGTCGGCTCATCCCCATGATATAGGACTTTTCGTGATGCCTAAGAATCATTGCTGCATTCCTGCCCGAAAGCGTCACTAGCTAGCCTGAGACCAAAGCATAGGGGTGTTAATTGGCACGACTTCCTAACAGTTCTGCTCATCTTTCATCATTTTTTCTGGCAACTTCAAATATAAAAATGTCATCCCTGTAAATTAAACACTACAATTGAATATTTGTTTTTCAACTTTGTCCATGCAGAGCACTAACACACGGACAGTAAGGTAATCAAAAGCTAACCAATGGTTCTGTATCAAACAAACTCCTGATCTGCAGTCTATTGTACTGACTTCATGCAACAGCATTAAAGCGCCCGTTACATATTAACCCTTGTGTTGTCTTCCCGTCAACATTGAAAAATACACATTTTTTTCTGACGTTTTTGACACGTTTATTTTTGAGTTTTTCCAACGTTTTAAATTGTTACATTTTCAGCGCTTATTTCTATGTCCCATATTTTCTGATATAAAACAAAAATTGAAAACGGGTCAGTGTGACCCAGAGGTCAACACAAGGGTTAATCCCAGCATGGCAAGCTTCAGTAGATGTGAGGTCACCAATAGGGGTGAGAATCACCAGAGGTATCACGATACGATATCATCACGATACTTATTTCACGATACGATAATATTGCGATTTTAAACATATTGCAATATTCTGCTATTTATTGCAATTTATTACCTTTTTTCCAACTTCAAATTTTTCCCAATTTCAAATGATGTCCCCAAAAGGAAATTTTGTCAACATCCGTTTTATCTAAAAAGATACATTTCTCTGTTCGTTCATCTCACTTTGTTGCTGCAAAATGTGATTGTCAAGCAGACAAACACATATATAATAATAGATCGATACTTGGCGTCTGTGTATCGATACAGTATTGCCACGGAAAATATTGCAATACTATGCTGTATTGATATATTCCCCCACCCCTAGTCACCAAGGGGAAAAGAGATCCGCCATACACATGTATCTGTAGCCCTCTCTTTAGCTTACAGAGCCTCTTTAGCTTACCAGATGAAACGCAACTGTCCTTGTCCATGCAGGCAGTGATAAGCGACAAAGTGTGTGTTTGTGTCCTGTGTGCCATTAGGCCAGGGTCTACATGTTTTATTGGTTGGATCTTTCTCAACAGTCCCCCCAATGGCATTAAGCAGCTGTTACAATCTGATGTGCTGAAATGATTGTGCTTTAAAAAAAAAAAAAATATGCAGGGCAACCCACAGTTCCTAGTAACACTGTGTCTCATAAACCCCATGGCCTAGAATAAAACTGCTGATTAATAGCTTGTGCACATTAAAAGCACGATCAGGTTTGAAAAGTGCCAACTGTGCTTCTGGCCCCAGTGTGTACTGAAATGCAATGCAATGCTGAGCAGTACAGCAGGGAGCGGACGCAGGGCCGTGGTGTATTAAGACAACCAGTGCACACTGTTAATGAAACCGCACCGGCTGTACAGGTATGTTATCTATGGAACGCTCAACTATGAATTTCAAAATTGGACAAATGCAAATATACAGTAGAAGTAGAATGAAAGCTATGAAAACCAGGGAGCTGTAAGAGCAAGCCCAGCGAGCGTTTTACTGGGGAAATTACTTAGGCATGAGCAGTAATACCCTACATTAAATTTTATGAACTCAATAACCTCGAAAAGGCTGACTTCTTAGTAGTGACACTGCTCTAACCTCTGTAGATATACACAGGATTTCAATATATTGACAGCAGTGTGTGGATTTGTAGTAACTGACTTTAGTTTAGCTTTATTTTCCCAGAGTTGTAAAGGAAATGTCATTAGGGCAAAATGACTGTGGTTGTGTTTAAATTCTACCTAAAGTAAGGATGAAATTGAGCGATAAATCTTTCCTTGCAACTAGTGTTATTGGTTTCAGTCTATGAAGTAAGCCTATACTGGTTCTTTGTCTGTTCTATTCCGGTCTATTTAGTGAAAAAACAGATAAACAGTGAGTTAAAAGTCAGCCTCCGCATGTCTTCCACTAAGGCTTGAGTGCTTGAAACTTCCCTAACGGCGAAAAATCAACTCTTTGTAGTGCCTTCAAATCGACCCTTCTAAGATGGGGCCATTCAATATCAAAACCCATCTGGGTTTTTATTGGCAGCTGCAGTTTGGGAGGCCTTTAAGAAATAAACATGGCAGCCTGAGGCATGGATCCAGGGCTGAGAAACTCCCAATCCACTCGCAGAGGCTGCAGTCACCTTCAGGAGAATTCTCCCAGGAACGGAGAGGGGAGGTCACGAAAAGGTCCCTGGATTTAACAGAAGGTGCCAGCAATGATAAAGTAAGCTGCCAGAAAGAAGAATTTCCAACTTGGTGGGCCCGTGCTGTATCCACGGGGAGTAAATGAAAACAAGGTTAATGCATTCGGCTCTTATTACCCACACTGGAAGAGAGAGTCCATCAGCTGTGTCGAGAGTCAGCAAGGCAAGAAATCAAAACAGCAAGTGATATGCGGGCTGGAATGCAATACTGTACAAGGAAATCGGTTTGGTTTGCTCTTTGGTAACGACTTATAACGCATAGCGGAACAACTTTGTTCCTATGCACCTGGTCTGCACCAATATGCCCCCCTTTGGAAACTTATAGCGGGTGAATTGACTGCTACATTGCCTTTGTGGCCATTCAACAGTTGCTAGATTCACTGCAGAAAAAAAAAATGTCCCAATGAGACAAAATGTTTCCAGACTCCCTGCTGGTTAGTCAACCATGGGTGATTCTTTCCAGATTACAATAGTGCCAAGAAGCCCTCTGTGACCTACAGTGTAATGGGATGGGTCTTTAATCTCCTGTTTTGTTCCCCAGATAGTGTTGTCTTAATAAGTGGCGTGTCTGTGTTTGGATGTAATACCCTCTCTAATAAGACTTAAGCTCCCTTCTCTTCGGATGCCAGCTTGGAGCTCTGGTGCCTCGCAGTGTGAGGTCAGGCTGCTCTGCCTCCCAGCTCCCACACACCCAGATGGGCCACTATGACTAATTGGTCTGGTGTCAGTCACGTTGACCTGTCAACACTGAGCTTAAACAGCGGGGCAATGGGGGTCCTGTCGGCCAGCGGGAGGGGCATTGGATTCACTATGGCAAAAAAATCTCTCAACAAGGACTACTGGCTGCTGTCTAATGTGCCCATTAGTCATATGGAGCCCCTAACCTTTCCTACAAAGACAGTAGAAGCAACAGCAACAAACTGATGGAAGCACAGGTTGTGACAGCAGAAGTAAAGGAGCTTTAAAGATGTACTACACAATATTTCATTTAAACTTTAGCAATATAAACATCCTTTAAAGTGCCATACAGTGTATGGAGCTGTGGCATATCAGAAGAATCCTTAAGATGTTTATGATCTACCATTTAAATCCATATAGGAACTTGTTTTTATATAAAATATATAGTTAGTCTGTATAGAGTTCTAGTTACTTATTTATGAAGAATCAATGGTAATAAAATGGTTGTTGGTATTACAAATTTTTCACTGTAACAACCTGTATATAAATTAGCTTTCAAAGGCACCTTTGCCTCTTTACTTGTGCAATAATGTCTCTGTGGATTGAGACATTACCTTCTATGTGTGCTTTAATGTTGCTGCAAATGTCCCCTTTGAAGAACACAAAAAACTGTTCTCTACTGAATTGATTGCAAAACAGAATTTAAAGAAATTTACTTCACTTTTTTTTTTTTTTTTTTTTTTAAATCAGTAAACCTCTTGCTGCTAGATAGGCCATCAACACGTTAAACTGAGTCCAGCTATAAAAATCAGTAAATACAAACTTCAATGAATGCAGAAGGAATGACCTCCTTACTTTTGCCAGCAATTATTACCTGGCCCATTTAGCACAAGCTGCAAAAATCAGTGAAAGTGAATTCATTCCCCCAAGGCTGCTCTTCCTATAACCCCCACCCCCCCACACACACACACACACACACACGCACGCACACACACACCCTCTCACCCCATGCTGCACTTTGAAGCCTGGGAGTGTGAACAAAGCCCATTATTGCTCCTCTGAACGCAGATGCTGTGACAGGTAAATGTTGTCTCTGAAGAAAATGTCCCATGATGACAACATTCACTGCAGGGTGACTGTTATCCCTGATTCATCATTCTCATATTCTGCGGTGGTTTGCGTATTTCTTGCCTGCAGCTTATCAGCAGCAACCATTCTCTCTCTCTGCCTTGTGCTCCTCTTTCTATCTTTCCCCCTCTCCTGCCTTTTTTTCCCCCTCACTCTGTCCTGCTTCAGCAAATCCCAGCAGCCAAATGCTTTACCCCAGAAATCTAATGGAAGTGATTTGACTTCCGATTAATAGGGCTGACAGAGGCGAAACGCCAGGGCAGTGCACTACTGTGCCTATTATGCTAAACACAAGCCGCGTGGAAAGAAAGCCGACGGGGCTTAATACCATTTTGTAACAGCAGCTGGTGAGGTAAACACAAAACACATTTCTGAGGAGTGACACAAAAAATATGATATCAATATTTCATATTCTGCAACACCAGCGTGGCACTTCCAATTAAATGACACGCCTTGATGTAATGGAAGCCAGGATATTATTGGTTTCAGTCTTGACACCTATTATTTCCACTATTTTGTCACTGCAGCAGGTTCTGTGTTGATGAACGCCACTTAATGCGATAACTGTGCTTCTGGTTGGTGACGTCCTGGGAGACAAAGGTCTAATAAAGATGTTATCATGAGGTTTAAGACCCAAGCTAATTCGACTGACATAATATCACCTGAGTGAAAAGGCGTAGTATTTGTCACTGCTCTGAGTACTGTTCATTCTACTCCCCAGTGTGGCCACAACAATATTTTATCAAGAGTTCATAACTCTCTTCTTGATTTATAGACAAACTGTCTACATCTCCCCCACATAAAGCCTGATCCCTACATTGTTCTATTCACGCTATATTAATATTATATTGTGTTTTCCCAGAATCAGGACATGGCTGCCTGGGGGACATTCTATAAATACAGCCTGACAGGCTACATGGCTTTTAGGGTCCTCTGTGAATTCACTGGTCTTGCTCGGAGTAAAAGCCTCTGTGTTTCTGCAGCTCTGAGGGATGATGTGTGTGCACCAGCCTCACTGTGATTTGATCTGATTCAGAGGAGGGTTTTTTTTCATTTAAAAGTGACAGCATGTCCAAGGTCTGTCAGAAGTAGGAGAGGGAGAATGGGGTGAAGTCCTCCATGAACGAGTTTGCCAGGGATACAATCAAACAGAACCCCCAGGGATCTGCTATCTTGGCAAGGGGGATGCTAATTCATGCAATCACAGCAAGAGTTTTTCCACAAATTTGTCCAATCCCCATTATATACAGAAGAACACAATGGCAAGTATCCTCCTTCAGAGAATAGGACATGTAAGAACCCATGATCAAGAACTGGGTTTGGCTGCATGAAACCTTTTTTCGTCCTTCTGCTTTAAAGTTCCAAAACGTAGTGCTTCTGCAAGGCTTAGTGCGTTTGTCATGTATTAGCTCCCAACTAGCTTCACTACCAGCTACCGACTAGTACTAGCCTAGAAATCTAGACGCACCCTAGCGGCAGCAAATGTAACTTGCAGCCAGGGTCAGTCTTCCAACTCTCCGTTGGCTTGCCAGCTGGAAAACTCTGGTCAGGCCAATCACATCGTGTATAGGGTCGGTGGGCGGGTTTAACATGATGACGGCAGAGTTGCGACCACAGTCAATGGTTGCGACGGTTCCGCGTGAATTCCCTGCTCGTTGAAAATACAGAAGATGGCTGCTACTGCTGGCGAACAGCGGTCTTTCGAATCGGCTTTGGCCGCAACTCTCGAAGACCTGGAGTTAAGCTTTTCTTGGAGAAAAGAACGGCACTGAAGTCATTCTTAAAAAAGGAAGATGTGTTCGGAGTTTTGCCGACCTGATACGGTAAAAGTTTAATCCATCAACTAGCGTTGCTCTGGTTGGTTGTAGCGCTATCCTACTGCGTGCAGAGGGAATTTGAAAGACAACCGTTTATCCCGCCCCTCGGATTGAGCCCTGACCAATGGTGAGTTCCCAGGCCCAACATCTTGATGTGGCTTGTCAGGCTAAACTAGTACATGAATGCCAACCAACTGCTCACATTTACCTACCAAAATGCAATGACATCCTATGTGGGACAGTTAACAATCGGAATGACAATACTGTGACTAAGACACAAACAGTTACCTCCATGTAATTTCAAAGCATTTGTTATATGCCAGACGAACGATGGTAAAGGTCTACATGACTCGTGTAATTCGGATGAGCAAGTCAACACACCATCACAGGGCGCAGCTCGCTCACTTCACATCATTTTTATTCATTGAATGAGCACGCATGCCAAATCCCTCTTAAAGTTCAACTTACCAAAACAATTCAAATGCCATGGTTTTTGGAGCTTTAGTCAAGCAAAGGAACATTACCACCGTGAATGGGAGCAATGTCACTTCTGCCTCTCTACACCAGCCAAAGAACATTATTGTATGCTCCGTATGCCCAGTATTAGCATTATCTGAAACAAAACAGTTACTGGCACACAATCACGGCTCACTGCATTCCCCACTTAAATCAATTAATTACAAGGCCCCAGTTTGAGTATACGTAAGCCATCATTATTTGCCGAATTCAATTGTCAGAAGAATCTGCCGCGGCTCATAAAACACAATTGAAAATAATAGTTAAAATTCCCCCCTTTTTTTCCTCAAAACTGTTCTGGGGCCCATTTAGTTTCTGCATGGCACTAAAGCAGCATCAATGGCTGTGATAAACCAACCTTAACAGGGTAGCCTACAGGAAGTTTGTGGACATACAGTAGTTCCATTATCTCCCTATGCATCTTTACTCCGCTACCACAGAGAAATAGAAATAAAAATGTGAAAAACCACTTCAATAGAATGTGTTTCAGTGCTTATTTTTACTTTACACAGGATATTCAGACTTTAGACAGAATTGTTGCACATGGGAAACCCTTCAGAAACAAGGCACCGTCATTTATGCAGCAGTTAAAGGAGGTCCTATCATTTTTGCCATTTGAAAAATTAAGATACAAAATGTGTAAAGCTCATAAAAACTTTGCCATGACCTGGAGCCCCTTTATTGAACATTTTTCATTCTAACGATAGCACTGTGTTGGTACTTATCCTTAATTACTACTACGCACAAGACAATTTGAGAATAAGCTGAAGTGTGTTGTCCCTGCCTAGCCCTGTATTTTGTATTATTTATTATTATTATTATTTATTTACTGCTGTACTCTGTGCCTATGTTACATAAGGTTCCGTTTGTCTTTTGTAGAGTTTTTTGTTCTGTGTAACACATTTTTTTCTTTAGAGCCTTGCGGGAGGAGGGAGATTTTCATGTTTGTTTTGTTGTTGCTTGTCTGTGTCTGAAAACAATGCTAAATAAAAGTGTCAAAAGACACAAAAAAATGCCACAGCAACAGTCACTATGACAATATGATATAAGATGTTGATAGTGTAGTATACATAGTACATTGGGCAACAAAAGCTGTTTAAAAAAACATCAAATTAGTTCCTACATCATAAAAATTTGGCAGGTCGGTTTTAAAAGATCCAAAAAAAATGTACTACCATGTTAATGGACCACAGAAACCAAATAGAGCATTGTGTATTCTGAAAAATCTCATTCCTTCCTCTAATTGCAGTCCATTAACAGCTAAATTATTATGCTGTTGGCAAACATGTGGCTCAAATGCTTTTAACAGAAAGCATGCCATTAATAAAAATTTGGTGCAAATGTTTTGTAGGAAACATGCAAGTGCCCAGTCCAAACATCAAATGTCACGTGATGACATTATTAACAAAGTGGTCTAATCACACTAGATCACCACCCCAAAAGTGTTCCAAGTGTCTGATCAGCCCTTAAAGGGAAATATGTAATACAAGTTCTGAAATATCGTATTTCATGGGATGCTGGTCACAGTTCAGATCAAGGAGTTCAATTATTTTAATGCATGAATGAAAGTGTTACTTAATCATCTTCATCATCTTATTAGCAGGAAACTGCATTATGATTAAGATCTATTGCAGCTGATAATGAAATGAAAATACTGCATCAGTTTGGGCTTTAGAATAGTTCTTTCTGTATGGGAGAAAAACCTGTTAGTGCCATAGCGTATATAATACAGTAAATAGAAGTGGGTAAAGTGTTCCAGATTGTACCACACGTCAGACTGAGCTGTAAAAAAAAAAAAAAAAAAAAAAAAACTTTCGTACACGTCTTACAAAGCTGAGGGGGGATTGGGATGCTGTCCTGTTACCTGAAAGCCAACACAGTAAATGCCAGCTCGTGCAGGCTGAATCAGTAGCAAAGATGGTTTTATGCAAAGCACATCTTCAGAGTTAGACTCCCATGCACATATTTGAATCATTTATTCAGATGCACGATGTCTTAATAAGGGCTCCTTATTCATTCCTGGTGACACACGGTTGGATTGTTTACTTGTGGGTTTAAGGTTCTCTTGCACATTGTCCAGATCCCTATGGAACAGTCATGCTGCGAGTCGGGGGAGTTGGGACCTATTTTCCTGGCACCAAACCACAGCATACCTTCAGCCTGGTGGAGCTTATTAATTAATCACGTAACTATGTTCCATAACCTGGGGATTACAGCAAGCATGAGTCTCATAACCATCTGTGCACTTCTTAAACCTAACGGCAGTCAGACTCTTTGACTCTGAGGCTGAAAACATTAGACTGAAAGACACAGAAAAGCAAAATGTATTTAGTGTTTTAAGCCGGGTACACGCCAACTGCGTCAGTGCGCTGACTTGTACCAAAAGTTCTGTTTAATTCATACAGGATGCTGCGCTCCCCACCTGCTGAGGCAGTTGCAGTGTGTTTCAAGTTATCATTCTTAAATGTTTTGTGTGTCATCTGCTCATTTTTGCATATCGCAGGTTAACTTAAAGCCAAACTATTCAATATGTTAGTTAGCTGGTTGTGGTGGTTGATGTAAGCCGTCCCACACAATCATTTGATTGTTTATTGTCCTTCTTCCAGAGAAATGGGTTGCCACAGTCCGTACAGAGCCTCACATAAATCCACGTGAATACGTTATACACCCCAACATAACTACATCAATGACCGTGATCAGATATATCCACATTTACACACACACACACACACACACACACACACACACACACACACACACACACACACACACACACACACACACACACACACACACACACACACACACACACACACACACACACACACACACACACACACACACACACAATCTTGGAACACGTCGGCTATCAGTCTGACGAAGATTTAGCCTCTGGGGCCAACGGCCAGTATTTCGGGGGTTCCAGTGTAGCTAGGGTTGGGCAGTAACCACGGGGTCTAAAAATAGCAACGGTATCAGTTTCAATACAGTCATAAAAAAAAAAAATGCAATGCACTTGCATAGGAGACAAGGATTAAATATTAAATTGTGGTGACCCACAAGTAAGACTGAAGAGACATTCACCAAGGTACTGTACCTTTAAGGGAGAGGTGTTATGATATACGAGTTCCGGGTTAACGGCTGAATTATGTCAAACGACGACGGTGGTGAAAATGCTGTTGCGGCGCAGGCTAATGTCGGTGCTATCTACGCGGCCACCATCAAGTTACCGGACTTTTGGCAGCACAACCCACGGCTATGGTTTTAGCACATCGAGGCCCAGTTCCAGCTGAGAGGAATAACACAGGACGCTACAAAGTATTTCCACGTGGTATCGGCCTTAGATGCCTCAACAACAGCCAGGGCTATGGCGCTGTTAGAGGCTCCTCCGGCTAACGGCAAATACGACGCACTCAGAACATTCCTGTTGGAACTCTTTGAACTGTCGGAGCTGGAGAAAGCAGACCGCCTGTTGTCCCTGAACGGCCTTGGCGACAGCAAGCCGTCCGAGTTCATGGAGAGACTGGACAAACTGCTGCCGGTTGGTGAGGAAAATCCTGTCTACCTCCGCAGCCAGCACCCGATAGTCTCTGGAGGAAGAGAGGGGGGGTCAGTGCGGTGCGCACAGGTGCTGGAAGCTGCCGCAGGAAGATGTGGGCGAAGAGGAATGAGGGATCCGCGCTGCTGCCCCCCGCCACCACCTACAAACACGCAGTCACTGGTGTGTTTTGTTGGGTGATGCTATGGCAATAATGTGTCAGCTCTAATATACATTATGGCTCCAATATCCAATAAAATCCGTGGCCTGCTATGTTGAAATATTGATGCCAGATGCATTCACAAAACACTAGGATGCAGTTGGTGTGTATTGGATATTAACAGATATAAAAAAAGGACCATAGCAAGGGATTGGTATGTTTTAACCAATCTATTTCATATCTTGAGTTTTAGAATGTTTAAACTATTTGTTTATAGTTTCTAAAAGCCTATTACTGAACTGATTATATAAAACAGTGAAGGGGGTGCGTACCATTGGGGAGACTTTAACTCATGATGTCAGTACTTCTAAAGCCCCTGGCTGCATAATCTAACACTGACAACATTACAGGGGGACTTGATAGAAAGGGTCTGTTCCAAGTCAGCTCTATTTAGTGTCATTACACCAACCTACCACTGCTGTGGGGATATTTGACTTTTCCGCCCCAAAAGTGGACCATCACAGACTTCTTCTTCCTTACCCCCGGAGTGAAGAAGAGGTGAGAAGAGGTGATTTGCATCTGTAGTGTAAAGTTGACTGCCTAATGTCGAAATGTCTCCGACACACACTGTAGCAGCAATTCCGTCCCAGTGTATGTTAAGAACGCAATGGAGACTAATTATGTTTGGGAATGTTAAGGAAAAGAAAAAAAAAAAAAAAAGCTTATTTCAAATTATGTCCAAATTTCATGTGGCTTAGTAATACTTTAGAGCATGTCTTTTTCACATCATCAAGTGCCCTTGGGGAACCAATTAAAAATATGAATGATATTGCTTTTCCCCACTGCACACACAATACCTCGTCACAGGCCATCTGTTTTTTATGGATTGATCTGAGAATGTGAGAAATAACAGAGGTTTAATCTGCCTGCTATTATTAAAAGCAGAAGCCTCCACTCCACTGTAGCTCTCTGCAACTGCCATGTCATCTAACTTGATAAAAACACGTCAACAGCTCCAAACGGAATGGTAAGACTAACTGAGTCATACAGCTGCACTTTACAGGAATGCCAACAGAATATGGGGCTCGAGGCTTGGTGTTCATCATTGCATAAAAAGCAAGTGTAAGTTCAAAAAGGTCAGCTTGCCCCCCCAAAAAATGCTATTTTATTAATCCATTAGTAATTGTGAAATTCAATTTGGAAATCTTGGAAATTAAATAAAGAAAGCATCTTTGAAGCATTGAGCATTATAGCAGTAGGATGACGGATTAGGGTCCCATTACTCACAATTTGTTATTCAATAAATCATTAATGGGCTCTATGAATAGCAGGGCTGATGGACAAGAGTTAGAGAGCACAGAAGGCAGTGTTGCTGATGCATCAAAAGCTGGGCGAGTATAGGCCCGCTGGAGCAGCCATGCATACTCCACAATGCAATGAATAATGTATAGCTTTTTTGGTGTTGATGTTCTGCTGGATCATAGCTTCATGACAGCTTTTCAGCTCACACATGGGCTCTTTCAATCACTCTCTTTAATAAAAGAGCTTTGGATTGTTTCTGCATAGGTTTTTTTGGGTTTTTTTGCAATATAGAGGAACAAACATTTTGCATTAATGCGGACTCATAAAGAGAATCAGAAAATGTCAACCAGTGGCCCCTAGAGGTTGGAGATATCACCACCATCTACAAATCAAAACTGTGAAACAACAAAACTGTAGAGACGGGGGATGATGAAAAAAGATGACATTCATTCGTCAGCTGCTGGGGTAGTGTCCAGCACGAGCAGCTCGCCTACAAAATTAAGCCCAATACCTGCCTAATGTCCGCTTGCAGCCGAGTTAGAGTCATTTGGGTACAAACAGATAATCATTGTCTTGCTAATCTGTTGAGGCATTTAGGGGCCGTCCACACGGAAACGTTTTTTTGTGCAAACGCACATGTTTTGCATCGTTTGGGCCGACCGTCCAGACGAATCCTGCAAACACACTGCCTGAAAACGCACTTTTTTGAAACCAGGTCTCAGGGTGAAAAAATCCGAAAACGGCTCTCGTTTGGATCCGTATCGATGAGGTCATCGCCACACCCCTCTTTTACACCCTCTCCCACGGCCGCTGACGCAAACAACTGCGGTGAAGCTAAGCGAGCATGTCCCATCTCCATGGTCAAACCAGCTCACTCATCTAAATACTCTGCTCCCTGACCCGTCCCTCTGGATTCTACATAAGATATATTGCTAACGTTATGTAGCCAACGTTAAACATCGCTAAAGCAGCTGACCGCTCCAGCAGCGAAGTAACGTTAACGCTAGCTGCTATGGCTATCTGTTTATAAAAGTGGAAGTAGACAACTTATCAACTAGCAAGCTAATCTGTCTGCTTATCAACTCCTTGAACGGATTATAGTAACTTTTACCACGGCTTATCGTAGAAAGGCTACTGCAAGAAAAACTTATAGATTATTAAAAAGACATCATTCATGGATCATTGATGTTTGTTTGACTGCCGATGTTAGAGCTAGCGAACGTTAGCGCGCCAACGTTAGCTCGCTGCTAGCGCGCTGCAATCATGCAAAATAAAAAGCAATCCAACAGCACATTATACAACGTAAACAAAGACAGCCTTTATAAAATGAGCAGTGGTGAAAGATATTATAGTCCATGGATGTATTAAGAGAAAATGATAATCTAGCTAGTCATGTTATGATGGGAAGTGGAAGTGACTATGCTCTTCTTCTCCGTTTTTTGGTGAATTTCTGTAGCAGAAACAGCGCCGCCTATAGGCCTGGACTATGAAGTAGCGTATTGAGTCATTTACAAGTGGATTTGTTTGGACGCAACTATTCTTGAAACGAATCCAGGGAAGACGGGTAAAAAAAAGATAGTTTTGGTACGTGTGGACGGGGCCTTAGTCATGTATTATGGTACTTTCCAGCTTGAACCGGGGTTTCGGAAATTTTAGAGTTCCCCAGTCGGAAATGTCAACTAGAACGAGGCATGGGCCGGTTACCGGTTTCAAGGTATACTGCGGTTTGAAAAAGTCACAGTTCCAAAACCATTACAATTTGCTGTCATACCGTTCCTAAGGTATGAGCTGTTTTTTATGAGTCTTCAAGGACAGAAAGTGCAGTTTAGAAAGCCCTCTCCCTGCCTGTGTGCAATGTGTTTAAACATACATTGTGTTTAATGGAGAACATTTTTTGTTGTTTTTTACCCAGCCATTTAAAAAAATAATACATTTATAGCTGTAATTGCAATACCGTAATACCGTGAAACCATGATATTTTTGCTGAAGGTTATCATACCGTCAGAATCTCCCACCGGCCAAAGCCTATCCCATGAAGTCAGATTTCCGACTGGGAAAGACAGGAGAAGCATGCCAACCCCGTCAATACTATCCAACACCAACAGTAGTAATCGCAGTATTACTGTACTATTTGTTGCTACTCCGAATTATTTGTGTCTAATTAAATCAGTCGTACACACAGCACTGTCCATCTTCTATCCGTGGACATGTTGCTACGGTGCCACAGCATAATGCGTATCAACTGGTATTGCTAACAAGGGCTAACCTGGCTAGATTATCCCCCCCTCCAACTCGTTAAATATAATGGTTTTCCGACTGTTAGTGGAACACGGTCAACTCGGGTGCGACATCACTCCCTGTTCCAACCTCTGTGTTGGAACAGGGTATATAAGATAAATGGATCGCAGCATTACACCTGGATAGTTGGCAGAGTAGAGACAGAGCGTTCTAGCCCAGCTATGATTAGTGCATTGAGGGAAAGGGTCAGTTGTCACTCTCATCAGTGTGCCCATTAGATTTTGATCATTCTGATGCACAATAGGATATTTTGCTCTGACTGTTGCTGGATTAAAGGTGAAATGTTAAACTATTTGGCTCGGGTCCAAAGTGTTGTGACTGACAAACAACACCATAGGCTTGGTCTACAACAGGACAAAAGTTATTACTACTAATATATACAGTTTTTACTGCAATACTGATGGATTAGTGTTGTGCTCAGGTGATCATTTATACAACAAGTGCTGTGTGTTTTATTTTTTTTGTAAGGAGGGGCACAAATGACTGGAGATGAAAAATGAATAAATCTGCTGCTACAATTTCTCTCCCCTCCATCACACTCCCTTTTAGGCTTGATGATGCATGCGGGAGTCTAGTTGTCACCCTGGCAACTAGCATGGTACACCCTTACAACCTTAGACAGAAAGCCCAGTTGTGACTTCCCTCTTCCCCTCCAATATCATTCATCTGTGTGCAGTGACCCTTCACAAGACTCACTAGTGTGTCGTGTGGAAATTCCTTTTCTGCGTTCAAAAACAAAGACATTTAACAATGACAAAAATAAATAATAAATCCGTAAATAAATACATCGAATAGGCAGGCCATAAAGAGAGATTGGGGCCAGGAGAAAAAATGTTGAAAAAAAAAAGTTGAAAGATAGCAACACCGACAAATTGAACAGAGTTGGGAGAGCAGGCCAAAGGAACATATCCGATCACCTGTGAAATTGGGCCACGGAATAAAGGCTATTCTGGCTAAACTGTGAGTTTCCATCCTGTGATTTTTTTTGTAGTAGTAGTAGTAATGTCACCATGTTTTCAGATCGTTTTCAGAACTTTGTTGAGTAGAGTTGTATTATAACTGATATAAATAATGGCCAAACTATTAAAATGAGACAGCCAAATCATCTTTAAAAGCGTAACAATTCTAAAATTGACAATGACTCATATTAGAAGCAGTGATCTTCAGATACTTGTGGGGGAACACATATGTTGTATTCTGATATCAAAGTTGGGACTTTTAGAATACAAGTGAATACAGGGATTTTTGGAAATCAGCACCTATTGGCCACTAGGGCTGCTCCCTCTTAGTCGATTAGTCGACTAATCGGTCGTTTTGGTCTTAGTCAACTTAGATTTCTGTAGTCCATTAGTCATGTTTTATGCTTTTTTTCATGCTGAATGACTTATTTCCAAGAAACATACGAGCACATCTCTGGTAAACAAGAATTAAGGGAAGACATTTTACCTAATAGATATCACCGTGAAACCTACTTTGATTACTTTCATTAAAAAGGCAATTATTTGTTGTATTACACGTTTTCTGAAATGTGTTTAAATATGCAAAGGAGGCATTATCTTATTCAAGATATGCATCCTTTTGCATGACTCTTCGCGGAGAAATTGAGATTTACAGATCTGTTGATTAAATCAACTAATCGAATAGTCGATACAATTGAATGAGTGTTAGTCGACCAAGAATTTCTTCAATCGAACACAGCCCTATTGGCCACATTGGGACAGGAGCTACAGAGCTCTGCAGTGGTTTCAGTACTCCGTCACAGGGGTTGGAACTGATTGAGGAGATATCTGTACAGCTGGACCCTGCTTCCTCAGCAACGGCGCTATAGGAGAGGCATGTTAAACACCAAGTGGATATAAGTCTTTGAGCCCAGAGTCGTTCCATCGGCCACTTAATAAATCCTTCACCGATACCCTGAGAATATGCATTACCGCAATTTGGGAATCAGCCGCTTAAAGACAATGCCGGGCCAAAAAGAGCGGCTCAATTTCCGCCTTCATTAATCTAATCTGAAATTGAGTAATGATTTGATGATGGCGCTCCTGCCCTGTCATATTGAAGTCGTACCTAAGCCCTTTACACGTGCATGCAAACAGGCGCATTAGGCCTCATGGGGGGATGCCAACGGATAAAAAGTCAGTGCTATTTGGCAGGATGCAAAAAAAATAAAATAAAAAGTATCCTTCATTTCAGGCTTGCATCAGATTGAGCCTTCAGACGTACTCACTCACTTTCTCCAGCCTTTGTATGAAAATGCCTCTGCAGCAGCACTCCTTCACTCGCTCCCTCCCTCCCTCTCTCTATCCTTCTCCCCTTTCTCCCTGCAGCCTTCCAGACAGATAAATGGGAGGGAGTCAGACTGAATGAGGTTTTCTCGAATGATCCTACTTCCACACCAGCAAACCAATTACCATGACTAAGATAAACCCCTCCAGCACCCCTTCTAACCCCCCACCCTCCACCCAACCTCTTTCCAGGCAGAAAGAGTCAGCCATTGTTGTGGCTCTGCATTTCTGCCATAGGCCCTGGGTTTGGAGAAAGAAAAAAAAAAAAAAGTCAAAAGTCAGCCTTTAGTCACTTCCCTGCCTCTCAAACATGACACGAAGGCGCACATAAGCACAGACCACAAAACACAGAGCGGAATTTCCTCAAAAAAAGAAAACTGACATTTTCCATCCAGCCACTTCATTAGCATTTTCCTCTGTATCTTAAAACTGAGAAATGTCACAGCCATGCCTGTGGGCTATAAGTCGCAGCGCTGTGTGATGAGTAGGTCTTGTTTTGGTGCCAAACTTGGGGCAGGGACCAAAGGAGCCTTTGATTTATTCCTCTTGCCATACAGCTACTGACTTTATGATTAATGCCTTGTTGAAGGTACATTTTCTGTCTCTACACAATCTAAAAAAGGGACTGCAACTGTATAATGGCTAACATGGATTTGGTTATTTTCATTCCATATTTTCATTGATTTTGAGAAAACAAACATACTATAAAAAGGTTTTTCTTCCTGCTAAATTCATTACACCCCCTAATAAAACTGTTGAATGTAAAAGAACATAGTAAAAATTCCCTACCGTAAGTAAAGTGTTTAGACTGAAAATGGCATTGTGTTGAATGGAAGAAGAAGAATACCAACCCAGGAAGTTACATTTAAGTAATACATATATAACTGAGAGACAAGTATTCCACCGGGAATGTGCATATTGATTTGCAAAGATGTAACATTGCGTGACGACACCTTACTAGAAGGGCTACACGTTGTTTTGAGGTATCATGGCTCACTGAAAATCAGCATTTTTGGCCAGACCCTTTAGGAAGTATAAAAAGCAAATCGTAGTCACTGAAAGCTGGCCCAGAGTTGTCAAAATATCTTGCTCTAAATCAAAATGATGGATGGGTAAAGAAACGGCAGATGAACCAACACTGTAACCCTTAGGCCCTGCTGGTAGCAGGACAACAAGAACAAGGAACCTCACTTGACATATCCTACAGATATGTGGGTTTAGATGAAGAAGCTCACGACACAAGTTAAAGCTGTAAAACTATACTCTGCATCTGCCACTGGAACAAAAACACCTTAACTTTAGCCTTCTGGCTAGGGGCATTTCCATTTAAAAACAATTGGATCTCACTGACAATGACCGCTTATTGCGGCACAGCCAGTGAAAGGTGCCCCTGCCTCTTGGCAGGGTTACAGCTGCCTACAGTACTGATACACCCCCTGTTCACAAGGTTAAACTGACCTGGAGATTCTACGTGGGCTGCTGGGCACTTGGCCACACAGTGTTCGCAGAACACGAGGCCTGATAAATGAACTCATCCATCTTTGTTGAGCCCTGCCACATATAGTTTGTCCTGGACAATGCGACCGAACAGCAATAATTAAGGCAGCCTGGAAAAAGGGGTTTCAGTGGTAGTTTTAGTTAACAAGAATGATGATGATTAAAGGCAGGGGTATGATTAAGCCATACTCTAAGGGGGTGCTTTGAAGACAAGGATAAGTATTATTTTAAGACCAAACCAATAATCTCAGAATGGGCCTGTAGAAAACCTGAATGCAAACACAGTTTGACTCCATCACACCTAATGTTTAAATATTAGGTATACTCAGTGAGGCAAGGACAACATAACTGCACAGTTTTGTTTAAAAGGAAATCTATTCTTTTTCCAACGCGGGTCTTATTTTTTATTTATTTTTTTTAAACTGAGCCATCAATCCTATACAGTAGGTTATGTTCACAACTGAATAACCTGTAGTGATGTCAAAGACAGGAAGTCCAAACACAAGATTATGGTGGCGTCTACTAGGGCAAACACCATGAGTTACAACCCTGTCATGTCAACAACAGAATCATGGTTCCTTGGTTATCTGGTTATCATGGTTATCTGGTTCCTTGGATAAACCACATTATTGACAGTCTGCTTTCTATACCACCTGACCCAAGTTTAAAGAAAAAATACCCTTCTGAAGTTACAGCATATAGTTCTTGATTCTGTTGCATGCAATACTTATAAGTAAGATAGTTTGCCTTTACCATAGGCTTTTCAAAACAGGGCTTTGATCACAGAACAGAAATAACTAGTGAACACACTGCTTAGCAGTGTCAGCAATCTACACATGGTATTTATCAGGAACACCAACACAAGCATACACCTATCTGGCTGAGAGGTTTGCCAACAAGACAGCAGTGCTTTGAAATGAGATTGAGTAATAATAATAATAATAATACTCTAAAGATTCGGCCTACTGGGTTTTTAATATTTTATTTTATTGAAGATGAATGGCCATTTGGTGGTCCAACTGTGTGCAACAGCAGTTTGCAGGGAATACTGCTGGCAAAGCAAAAATGAGGGACAAGAGTACGATTTTCCAGGGTGAAAGGTCAGTGGCAAAAAAAGTTGGTGGTTGTGCGAGTTTGACAAGTGGAGTAATTGATCATGAGGGAGTCCACTCTCCTCGTTACTCCCTCTAGTCCCGCACTGCAAACTGAGAGGAAGCTGCGGAGGAAACCTGGTAAAGAAGGCATCAGCAAGTTTCTTTGCAATGCAGCCAATGTTCTTTGAATTTATACTACTGCTCTTTATCCCTTTATTGCTTTTCTTCCTCAAAAAAAAAAAATAAAATGAAAAAAATAAAGTGAGACCTGCTGAGAAATGGTGTAATCCAGATGCCGTGACAATGCTTTTGTCTGTGAACCACCAGAGGCATCACTTATATTTCAAGGAAGAAAAAAAAAAAATAAAGTCGGCGCTTTTGTTGAACTCAAAGTAGTTCTCATATGCTGCGGAGTATAGAGGAACGTACACAGCTACTTATGATGTCTAGTGAAAGTCCTCTACCTGGGGTCTTGTTTCACATAATCGAGGAGGCAGTAAAGCTCCACAGTCTGCCTTTCTGGCACCTGGGATATTCATTAGCAATTGTCAATATGATTTAGTGCTCGCCTGCCTTGCTCGCTTTCTATTTAGTCGAGATCATAGTTTAGTACGCGTGACAATCACCGATTGAAAAGCATAGAATTATTAATTTCACAACAGCTCATTAAAGCTAACAACCTCGCTAGGTAACATGGGTTTAATAAAACATTTTAAGAGTTCAGTCAGGATTATTTCTTGACTTCATCTTCAGATAAAACATGCCAGCCATGGCTGTGGTATTGGACCTAGAAGCCACTGGTCTACAGTAAATCTAAGGTCAGCTCAAAAAGTGATTAGCCTATCATTGACTTATGGGTCCAGGCTCTTATAGATGGTTCGACTCAATGCTGAGCATCCTGGTAACCTTGAAGAAGAAAAAAAAAGGAAACATTTTCCAAAAAAGGAAATTTTCCAAAAAAACAAAACATAAATCCTTCAAAAAGCGGTTCCATTACCCAGAGGAGAAAAATGGGTATCAGCCGCTGAATTTGCTATATATTAGCACCTCGTTATTTTATCAAAAGGCACAACCACGGTTACTTTCTAACATCCGACACATCCCATGAGGTTTGACGAGCCTGACGGGAGGTAGGGTGGAATCAGACAAAGCACGAAAACAGTTCAACAGTTAAAACCAGCTCAGCTTCAGGGAGTGGGTGTGCTTAGCTAGCTGTTAGCATAAGCTCCCTATCATGTCCCACACGCCAGAAACATCAGTCACTGCATGTACCGTTACACAGCGGTTGAATAATAGCAGGGTTTGTGCAATTAGTAAGGGACAGGTAAAACAATTAGCATCAAAGCGTTAGCTCTGCTAATCTAGCGACCACCGACAGCTTTTAGCTACCTTAACAGCCTGTTCTCATGAACCATACGTTCACACAGAGGTTTAGCTCATCTTGTCTCAAGTTGAACAAACTGTTATGAAGACGAAATACACTTGAAAACAGTTGCAGGAAAGGCTGTTTTAAAATAAATGAATAAAAAACAAAAAAGGAATGCCTGGTATGAACTTCCTGGCTAAAATGCTGCACTTGTAAATTACGCTAGGCTAATTAACAGTGTGTAGATGTTGTTTTTTTCTTATAAAAAAAAAGGTTATAGCGGCCATCATTATGCCACTGAATCTAAAGTGATTTTAATATCCATAATTAAAATGTTATACAGGTACTGCTTGGAAGTACAGACAAAAAATGTGATATACATGTCGATAAAGTCACGTAGCTACTTAAATAATCTTAGGCCTTATTGCCCCTACTGGTATTCTGTCATTCTTTGACCGATACAATCGTAAAACGGGTATTAAATTGCATTCAACGGGATATTAAATAGGCTTTAAAAAGTGCCCTTTATTTTTGCTACGGCACCTGCCCTCCCAAAATGTCTGTACACGTCCCCGTTTCTCCTGACACATGAAACCGTTGTAGGTTTAGAAAATCATAACTATTCTAGACAGATGGGTGGCAAATCAAAAGGCATAAAACATAAAATGTCCCACGCGCCAAATGTCATGGCATTATACCAGCACTGTACATCCGGCAAGTAAGACTAGTGTCTCAATGACTGTGGTGGAAAGTGTGAAATAAGGACTCCGTCACACCAGCATCTACAGTGAACTTTTGGACCAAAATCATTTCATCACCACGGTCAGTGGACTAGCAGGAGTAAACCCACGCTTATCCTCCACGTACAGTTGCAGCTGCTGCACTAAACGAGATGCGGCATGCTTTACAGTCCATCTTTCTGTCCCCATTGGTAATTGTTAAATCTGTTGGTTAATGACGGAGGACGGTTTAAATGACCCTACTGTCACACACACCAGCACTCCTCTAGTGGCATCAGCAACACACTCCAGCCAACATGGTCCAAGGTGAAAGTCATTGCAGCATAGTGACTCAGTCCCTGCTGACATCGGTGGGGCAACAGTAACTCTTCACTCTATGACTCCCCGCGGCTCAGTTTTTATCATCACAACTGCCAGTCTTTGTCGCATTCCCTCAGCAGTGGACTCATACAAGTACGCTTTCCACTCTGACAGCATGTTCTAAACTGTGAGGTAATCCATGATGTCCTTTTGCTCCTTGTCCAAAATGCCAGTCAACTCTGATAGCTGTCTGAGCAGTGGTGATGCCCCCTTTACCTGCCTGACATAGAGAGGGAAATAAAACGTTTAACATTTTTCTGGGTGCAGGCTCTAAAAAGAGTGAGAATAGCTCAATTTCTCACAGAGCTTTTAAATATACTCATCTATGCATTAGGGCTGAATCCGAATATTCGAATATCCGTTTGCTGGGTAGGTATTCGATTTTCAATCGAATCGTCCATCTCAGCCAGGATTTGAGAATAGCTAATTTGCATGCAAAGCACTCTTACGTTTGTAGACGTATGTCTATATGGTTGCTGAGCATTCATTCACAAACACTGCGTCTGTAGTCACTCATCAGACAGTCCGGCAAAAAATGCAGGTCTTTCCACTGATTTTGAATGCCTACAGCAAAATGTTAAAAGGTCCCATGGCATGAAAATTTCACTTTGAGGTTTTTTAACATTAATATGTAGGGCTGTAGCTATCGATTCTTTTTGTAATCGATACATTTTTTTTTGCGTTTTTCAAGAACCAAAACTAGGGAAAAAAGCAATATTTTTGGAAAAAAGCAACATTTGTATTGCCTACATTGCTTACAATATCATCTCTCAAAAAACTAAACCTATAAAGTGCATTTAAGTGCCATATTAAATTCTTTTTTAAAGAATTTTTTTTTCAAATGATAGCCTCAAACTAAGGCATACATTAAAAAACACAATCATTACATTAAGTTGTGCAACTTAACTTTCAGAACTACAAGTTTCAACCTGAGACTGATCTGTATATACAGTAGGCCTATATATAAATATTAGTTATACTCTATAACCTACCTATTTTCATTTATTTGATTATAATGTCACACAGCTCTGTTACACTTATGCTATAATTAGATCTTTAATCAGCTGTTTCTCCTTGGGGAGAGGGAGAGAGAGGGAGAGGGAGGGGGAGAGAGAGAGAGAGAGAGAGATGCGCAACAAGCAGCGGTTTTCCCGAAGGGATAGTCAACGCGTCAGCTCTTTAGATCAGATCGTGGTCACCACTATATATTTTCTTGTCTTTGATTTTGGTAGTGGTTGTGTTTGGTGTAGTTTCATCGTCCATACGACTCTGTGATTTACTTTTGTCGGGTCCGCTTCGTGGAATGGATGATTAAGTTAGACTCCATGTTTTCTGTTGAGATGCTAAAGCACTGACGTCGTGCAATTATCGTGGTAGGCTAGTTCCATTTTGCAGTAGACACACTGTACAGAGTTTTCTCCAGCCCGTCTCTTCTCTTAGCCCCTCGCCATTTACGCTCTGGCATGTGTCGCCCAGCAGCAGACTGAGCCGCGTCTGTGCGACAGTAATAATGCTCCGTGCGGAAACACCGTCCGTCAGCGATACAACGTTGGTAACATTGATTTAACGAAGCTTCGAGGCAAGTCATTTTGCATCGAGGATTTTTTGTAATCGAATTATTCAAGTTATTCGAGGAATCGTTTCAGCCCTATTAATATGCGTGGGGGGCCTGCCTATGCTACCCGAGTGGCTAGAAATGGTGATAGGTGTAAACCGAGCCCTGGGTATCCTGCTCTGCCTTTGAGAAAATGAAAGCTCAGATGGGCCGATCTGGAATATTCTCCTTATGAGGTCATAAGGAGCAAGGTTACCTCCCCTTTCTCTGCTTTGCCCACCCAGAGAATTTGCCCCCGCGCCCCCAAGAGAAAGAGAGAGACATCATGGCTTTCAAACGAGCAAAGTGGCAGTTGGTCAAGGCCACACCCCCACCCTCCACCTTGCCCCCCCCCCCCCTCTCCTCCTCAATAGCAGACTCAGAAATGGCACATACTAAGGAAAGCTCATTGTGGGACTGGCTCTAGTGGCTGTAATTCTGCACCAAAGCTGAATTTTGTAGTATTAGGGGACCACTAAGGTCTATATAAAAGAGACTTCAGATACAGTATTAGGGGACCACTAAGGTCTATATAAAAGAGACTTCAGATACAGTATTAGGGGACCACTAAGGTCTATATAAAAGAAACTTCAGATACAGTATTAGGGGACCACTAAGGCCTATATAAAAGAGACTTCAGATACAGTATTAGGGGACCACTAAGGCCTATATAAAAGAGACTTCAGATACAGTATTAGGGGACCACTAAGGCCTATATAAAGGAGACTTCAGATACAGTATTAGGGGACCACTAAGGCCTATATAAAAGAGACTTCAGATACAGTATTAGGGAACCACTAAGGTCTATATAAAAGAGACTTCAGATACAGTATTAGGGGACCACTAAGGTCTATATAAAAGAGAGACTTCAGATACAGTATTAGGGGACCACTAAGGTCTATATAAAAGAGACTTCAGATACAGTATTAGGGGACCACTAAGGCCTCTATATAAAGAGACTTCAGATACAGTATTAGGGGAACCACTAAGGTCTATATAAAAGAGACTTCAGATACAGTATTAGGGGACCACTAAGGCCTATATAAAAGAGACTTCAGATACAGTATTAGGGGACCATTAAGGCCTATATAAAAAGAGACTTCAGATACAGTATTAGGGGACCATTAAGGTCTATATAAAAGCATCCAAAAAGCACCATGTCATAGGACCTTCAAGTCTGATTCAACTTTTGAAAAAATGCAACCCGGCGTCACCCTGCGGTGGACAATCATGTAAACGGAGATCAGTGTGCAAGTCCTGTTAACGTTACTGTGAACATCACTGCCTCTATCGCTGCAACCAAAAAACACTATGAAGGTTAAAAAACGAAACTGAAAAGTACTGAACTGCCGATGAGTTTGTGTATCAACAGTTGACTGTGTCCTGCAACAACAAAAAGCTTTGCATATTCTCTGTTAATAAGTACCGAAGCTTAAAAAAAAAAAATCGTATTTGGTACAGCCCTACCATGCATGGGAGAAATAAATGTGAGGAACGATGGAAAATGAGAGGGAGTGGATGAAAGCTTACAAAAAAACACACACACACACACACACACACACACACACACACACACACACACACACACACACACAATCAAATAAGGTGCATGATTTTGGATCTTTCCAAAATGCATACAGTAGTTGAGAGCTATACAGCTGTACAGGTTGAAATTAGTTGACTTACAGAAATAACAAATCTGAAATCAGAGAGGTACGACAATGTACAATAACGTGAAAAGCAAAATGTCAATTCAGTCTTGTCAGGTTAGTTTAGATTCAGTTTATTAGACGTATTCCATCTCTATATGGATTAGGACTTCCAGGTTTACAATCTCAAAGCTGGTAAATGTATCAGTTCCCATAACATGGCTTGAGTTCCACAAACATTTTTTTTTTCTTGCATATAACAAAATCAGAGGAGCATGTCCCCTTAGAGCCTACCGATTTCTCAAATCTAGCCATCCTTTGTGCTCGAGTAGCACCAGAAAAGTCTGCAGCATGGGGCCTGTATTGGAGTAAGTATGCCTGTGTTGCAGAAGTCCCCAATTTCATTGGGTAATGTATCCCATCAATCCCTGTCAGAAGCAAATGCACAGTAATACATTTTGTATTGGATGTGGTCACTCTATTAGCCCCTTCAGCTTTACATAACCCAGCCATGCTTTGATCTGCAATGATGTGTTAGGGCAGACATGCATGAGTGGCTGCTTCAGCATGAGTCCTGGGCAAAATGGCAGGAAAAGGAATAGCGGATGGGTTTAACAGCCTGGCCTTATTGCATACAATCCCCTTTTATTGTCGTGGAAATCGACTTTCTTTTCTTTTTTTTCTATGATGGAATGCATATATTGGTTTTGAATGAGGTACAGTTTGCATAATCTTCAAGAATGTTATTTTACTTCCATTTCTTAGGAGGCTTAAATTGCTGTGGCGTTTGTGCATTGTATGTTCCAGGCATCAGATGTTTATATCAGTGTTTCTACCAATGCATTATTCTTTTCTTTTGCATTTTGTATTGATAAAGAAGGCTCAGTTCTTGAAGATATGTAGCATTCAGCAGAATCACTGTGCAAATTACAAATAGGTACAAATCAGTCCAGAAATATTGAAGGGATTTATTTTTTTCCCCTGTCATTAAATCACAGCAAAGACAACGTCACAGGGAATGAAGTTTTTGCAACAAAAAAAAGAATTCTGCTAATGCAGCTGAATAGATACTGTACATCAGAATAGCTTTATTCAGTTATCTCCATATTTATGTTCCCACTAGGTCTTCTCGGTCACTGGTGCCTCTGATGCTTTTGCATTATACAGCTTGCTGTGGTCACTTTATCTCAATCCTTTATGCAATTTTGCTGGCTACATTACCTTTTCTCAACAAGCCATTGTTTGCCAATGTGCCAATGTCTGAATTCGAGTTGTTCATCTATTGTTGGTGTGCTGTGTTGCTTAATGAAGATACCTCGCTTACAATACACCACATTATGCATATTTGGTCTTCTCAATTTAAGGAGAATAGCTCTTGCCATTCACGTGCAAACCCGTGATACAAGGATACGTTTCATTGTCCTCGCTTGTCACAGAACACTAGCACTTTCTATCAACAATCACCGCGAGCATTGCTACCTTCTCTAAAAATGCACAAGCTGATCCAAATCACCGTTAAGACAAGAACACATGTTCATGGCCTTTTTTTTCCAGCTTTTGTAGACCTCCAGAGAAACATTAGTAATCTATTTCCCCCCCCCAAAAAAATGTCATCATTGCTTGCCAAGTCGCTGTGATATCTTTCCTCTTTGTTCCTTCAGCTCATTTTGACACGCTCTGGGAAACTTTCACATCTGCCTTTGTGCTTTGGTTGAGTCCCAGCCAAAGTGAAGAACTGAACATGCATTAAGAACAGCTCCCTGTAATTTCCATCCCCTTCAATTCAAGACTGTTTAAGACATTTCACTGCTCATTATAATGTAGAGGAAGACAGTTTCAATAATGGGAACGGGGGGAAAAAGCCGACATTAGAATCTGAAAATTGTTTGCATGAATAGTTTAACTCCTTAGCAAGAAGAACAGTTCACCAAACTCCACACTATGTTTTAGGCTTCTCGCAAGACCTACAAACACCACTAAGAAGCACCTCTTTGGATCTAGTATATAACTGAACATGTTCTGAAAAAAAAGTTCACACCAGTTTGCTTCATATGCATCAATACAACCTGTTTTTTCATACTCTGCAAAACACACAACACTTCAGCAAAAATCCCTCACAGACTTGAGTGTTTGACAAAGGGCTCATTCTCACGGAGCCTCCGATTAATGGGGCGTCTTTGAATCAATGGTGGCTGCTAGCGGCTCCTCGGTGGACAGCGGTGTGTTGTTGTTTGTCTGATCAGACGTAAGTGTGATTTATGGTTCTGCGGAGGCTCCACGCAGAGCTTTCGCCGTAGCCTACATAAGTGGCCTGAAGTTTATACTTGTGCATTGGTGTGTGCGTTGATCTCTTTGAAGAATAGCAGGGCCGGCGTGTGTGTGTGTTTGTGTGTGTGTGTGTGTGTGTGTGTGGGGGGAGTGTGTGGCACAGCGAGTGAGAGAGTGACGGGGATTAGCTTCGGAGTAGCGACTCTAGAGTCATAGTGGGAGAAACAAAGTGTGCTTTCTGACCACGGTGGGAAATCTGTAGCAGGAAAAGTTCACCCTCTCCTTGATTTCATGTCGTTTAAGGAGAAGGAGAACCAGGAAATGAGTAGAGGGAAATTCAACGCGACCAAGCCACCGCTCGTAGCCACGGAGTAAATCTGAGTTTTCCATTTTACATATTACAGTGGGATTAGGAGTCCAAATTGTATTCGATATATGTCCTTTTGGTTTAAAGGTGCTAGGACATGCTGCTTTTTGGATGCTTTTATATGGGCCTCAGTGGTCCCCTAATATTGTATCTGAAGTCTCTTTCCCGAAATTCAGCCTTGGTGCAGAATTACAGCCACTAGAGCCAGTCTCACAATGAGCTTTCCTTAGGATGTGCCATTTCTGTGTCTGTAGCTTTCCAACTGCCACTTTGCTCGTTTGCAAGCCATGATGTCTCTCTCTCTCATGGGTGGGCCAAATTCTCTGGGCGGGCAAATCAGAGAAAGGGGAGGTAACCTTGCTCCTTATGACCTCATAAGGAGAAGATTCCTGATCGGCCCATCTGAGCTTTCATTTTCTCAAAGGCAGAGCAGGATACCCAGGGCTCGGTTTACACCTATCACCATTTCTAGCCACTGGGGGACCATAGGCAGGCTGGGGGAACTCATATTAATGTTAAAAAACCTCCATAAAGTGAAATGTTCATGCCATGGGACCTTTCATTTATTATTTATGCAGTTTGGTGATTTAATTCGTCATTTTCTTTCATTTTTAAACATTGCAAATAAATGTAATTTTCAGAAGACAGGGTTGATATTTACAATGATAAAATATAGACTATCATCAGCCTTACATAAAATGGTCTTTATGGATAAGCAAACCAACCTGAAAACACTGCAGAAGCCTGAACTGACAGCTGACTGACTATAGTTCAGGTTAGTAAGTGCCATCCCACTTAAAAAACAAAAAAGAACAAGCTGCTTTCATTTTATTTTGTACTATTCCTCCATGCCAACAATATGACAATCCCATTATTCTGCCCTCACTGCCAGCTGTAAAAATGTGCTTGTGTTTAATTTCGCTTAATTATGCGGTGCACAGTTCAGTGGCAGTTATGGCATAGAAGTAGAAAAATGCAGCCTGCTCTTATGAACCAGTCGTTCAAAAAGCAACAAAAAGTTAAGCACCGTAACTGTAAGCTTTCCATGTTTTGTTGTTGCTGTATTCACTACATTGGCGGCCGCTGTATAAGAACGCGGCTGGCCGCATAGGCAGGAGGTCGGGGTGGACGTTAACATACAGGACTTTCAAGCCAGAGAGCGGAGTTCGCTTCCCCGGGGAAAACGAAAGACTTTCACCCAGGAAATGCATGTTCCTTAGGAGTGTTTTAATCCAAACCATGATCTTTTTACTAATCTTAACTAGTCATTTTGGTGCCGAATCTTAACTTTAGTCGCGGCAAAACGCTCATACCGCAATGCACGACGAAGCGACCGGCAGCTCACGGTGCTTTGTACCCAGCTCAAAGTCACCTATTTTTGGGCAACTGAACCACCGACTACCGCTGGTACAACGGAGGTCTGTTGCCGGCGTCCCAAAGCTCTGTAGCTGCTTAAACAACTAGCAACTGCCGCTCGGCTTCATGGAGCCGGTAGCCAGCCAGTGTCACGTGACCAGCTGGTGGTCTCCTAATTTCGTAGGATATCACCACCATATACTAGGGGTTGGAATCACCAGAGGCCTCACGATACCATCACGATACTTATGTCACGATACAATATTATTGCGATTTTAAACATATTGCAATATTCTGCGATATTTATTGTCCCCAAAAGGAAACTTTGTCAACATCGTTTTTTTCTAAAAAGATACATTTCTCTGTTCGTTCATCTCACTTCAGTTTTATTGCTGCAAAATGGGATTGTCAAGCAGACAGACTGACCAACACATCGAACACATCAAAGATCAATACTTGGCATCTATGTATACAGTATTGCCACCGAAAATATTGCGATACTATGCTGATCGATTTTTTCCTCCACCCCTAACATATACGTTTTGGTGTGCATACATTTTCGTACGATATCATACTGACCCGTTCATGAGAATGCGCTGAAAAATGACATGACAGGTTCAAGTTAAAAAATCCAAACTGTTCAGTCTGCTAGTAACATTCATGTATTTATTTTATTGGTTCATTTTAGCCTCACAGGTTTCAGTCAAAAAGCTTCAATAAAACTTAAAGGTATTGTGGAGGATTGTCTTTTTCCGGGTGGATCATCAAGACTATTGGTCCTCCTAGTTGTCAATCATTCTGGCGCTATGTTTACGTAAGGCCGTCGTACGTGCTCGTCCCTAGGGTAGTTTTCGCTTTCTGCGCGTGAATACTTTCAGGTGTATATGTGTGGTGAGCTACGAGTGTCTACGAAAGGTATGACAAGAAGAGAAAGGCCTCTGAAGAAAGAAACAAGACCGGAGTGTTTTTGGGAGAATGTTTCACACGCTGGCGTGCGCTAAAAGCAAAGGTTGGGCTTACCACTGATGCCTCAGTCGCGAAGTTTCTACTCGACAGGTAAAGTTTGGCGTGCTATTTGGAGAAATCCATTTAAAATCACTGCTAGTGAAAGTTGATGTAAGCTATGATTAGCGATGCTAGCCCTGGCACAAGTCACGCACCGCACACACACGGTAAACCTCTCAATTTGTGAAAAAGTGCAAATCTTCTTTTGGAAAGTAGGCTTGTATGAGCCATGCCGACAGCAACTTGTAAACAGTGCACTCTCGTGCAAACGTTTAATAGGCGTTACGTCTCGGGAGCAGGTAGAGTGTTGCGCATGTGCATTTTTTCAAAAAGTGGAGAGGGCGGATCTTTTCTAAAATTCGGGAAAATCCTCCACTATACCTTTAAGGATTTACTTGTTACCGGACAATGTCGGAAAAAAAAGCGGTGGATATAATGGCGACTGTGTGCAAGCACTGTACACCACGTGCGGCTTACGCTAGCGGCAATACTTTGAATATGATGCTACATTTACACAGACATCACGCCAACGTGTCCGTTGACAGCGCGAGGACGAGCGACTCGGGTAAGAAAGAGTAACTCCTTCTTCCCGCAGCATTTAAAAAGCCTCACCACGCAGATTGAGAACTAAAGCTTTTGCCGAGTTTTTTAGCAAAAGATATGCAGTCATGGAGGATTTCAGCGTATGATTAAAGTAACTTTACTTGAGCTGCGCTATAATATTCCCTCTCGCCAACATTTCAGTAACAGTGAATCCCAAAATGTATTTTTCTTGCAGAGGAACAGGAAAATAGAATGAACAAAGCAGGTTCGGTTTGAAAACAGTGTACAGTGTGTGTTTGGGTTATGTTGCACGTGTTGTGTTTTATTTATATTTATTTTTTAGTAACACAGCTTCACATTTCCTTTACATCCTGAATCCATCCATATTCCTTTCACTGTATTCCAAAGACTGCACTTTAAATTTCAAGTGGGAAAATTAATATTTCCATTAAGATCTGACATGTTATAGGCTACCGTTGAAATTACCAATGCCCCACCTCTATACTAATAACGTACCGAACCAAAAAAAAAACGTGGTATGAACCGAACTGTGAATTATGTGAACCGTTCCTGCCCTAGTGCTCATAGCAGCGTAATTACTGTGGCAGTAAAAAAAAAAAAAAGAGCAGACTTGCATCTTGGCAATGCCCTGTGAAATAAACAGCTTTATTATATGCTGTGTTTAAACCAACATAGAGCGGAGCCGCTCATATAAATGCTTCTGCATGTGTGAAGGATTCTGCGTTGTTAAAAAAGAAAGGTTACTGTGTTCACTGGGAATTGCACATTTGATGTAAACAATACCACCAAGAAGTTGCAGTATATTTCGGGGTAAGGAAAAGAAATAAAGATGCTGAAGTGCCCATACAGACACAGACACCATTTCCTTGTGTGTGCACATCGATAAAGAAAGACATACAAACTGTTGCTGGAATACAATACCGTTTCTACGGTTCTTTCAGACTGTCATTTCTGTTCATTAAAAGTTGATGTTTGTTGGTCTTCACTGTGAAAAGAAAGACTATTCAAAGAGCAACTTGACACTAAAATCAATGTTTTCCAGTTGTTACCTTATTATGCTATAAATTGATTACTCCAAGGGCCTCATCTTGTACACGGCGCAGCGCAAAGCCCGACGCAAGTGTGTTTGCTAGTTTAACACCAACGCAGTTCCCCATCCAGCGCCCGCGTCGTTTAAATAGAAAATGCACCTGCGCCCATCTGTGCGCCCATGGGCGTGCTGGTCTTACAGGGAGGTGTGTTCAGGTGCATTCTTGGCGTATTGCTATCTTGAGGCAGTGGGAAGTGATTGTGCCATTGACCAACAAAAACCTGGTCTAAAGTCAATAGCGCAGCATTTCATTGTTATTTTAACAGCAAATTAGTAAAATGCGCCTAGGCTTATGCACAGCGCACACACTATGCTTGTCACACACACACACACACACGAGCGCAGCAGCACACAAACATGCAAAAGATTACAAATAAAAATATTACGGTGCCAATCCGCCATCATAATAGCAATGTGCCATGGTACAAATGTGCCTGGCTTTTAAAGGGAATGAGAGATGACTGGACTCTGATTGGTTTATTGCAAGGTTATACTGCAGGCGCATCACGCCGTGCGCTTAGATTGTTAAAATAGGGCCCCTAGTCCGTTTTGTTCATAGCAACGGACGAGGGTTTCATTCATATTTGCAAATTTCCAAACAAGTAATTTGGTCATCTAGACCAGAAACCATAGCAGTACTCTCCAGCCATTTCTTAATAACCTCAAAATGAGTCTTGTTATAAAATGTTTGAATAGTAATCCACGTTACTTCTTTTCATTTGGTTTACATTGAGGAGACCAACATTTGGATTGATTATTTGATTTGGTCATGCAAGTGTGACTTTCATTAAGTACCAACATAGCCCTGCACCCCGTATTAAAAAAGGAGTTTACCATATGTGACTCCTATATTCCTACAAATACAGTATGTTATTTTGATGGTATCCAGACAAATAAATACTTTGATTTACAGTACAGGCCAAAAGTTTGGACACACCTTCTCATTCAATGCGTTTCCTTTTTATTTTCATGACTATTTACATTGTAGATTCTCACTGAAGGCATCAAAACTATGTATGAACACAAATGGGATTATGTACTTAACAAAAAAGTGTGAAATAACTGAAAACATGTCTTATATTTTAGATTCTTCAAAGTAGCCACCCTTTGCTTTTTTATTAATAAGGGAAAAAATTCCACTAATTATCCCTGACAAAGCAGACCTGTGAAGTGAAAACCATTTCAGGTGACTACCTCATGAAGCTCATTGAGAGAACACCAAGGGTTTGCAGAGTTATCAAAAAAGCAAAGGGTGGCTACTTTGAAGAATCTAAAATATAAGACATGTTTTCAGTTATTTCACACTTTTTTGTTAAGTACATAATTCCATATGTGTTAATTCATAGTTTTGATGCCTTCATTGAGAATCTACAATGTAAATAGTCATGAAAATAAAGAAACATTGAATGAGAAGGTGTGTCCAAACTTTTGGCCTGTACTGTACATTCAATAAATGTAGAATGAGCACACAAAATATTACAAACGCCTGTCTGTATGACACAATACAGTTCAATAGCACCACAAAGACAGTAACATACAGTCAAATGAAGATGTTGTATTGCACTGCAGTTTAAACTAAATATGTAATATATAAATTACCGTAGGGTCGCAAGTTCATGTATATATAATGATTGTTTCTGGGCTTATAATACTTTGTGAGTCCATTCTTTTTTTTCCACACACCTTCACCTTTCTGTTGCCACCTCAGGTTAAATATCAGCCATTTGCCAGTATAAAAAAAAAAAAAAAAAACAAAGTGAATTTCATTAGGTTCTAATGACCGACCACTCATATTTGGGGATGTTTATCAGTGAATATATTGAATATTAGATTGGCAATAAAAAAAAAAAAACAGGACCCCAGCAGTTAATCGCTGCATGGGGACTGGGTTCTTGCTGCAGGCTGTTGCAGAACTCCACTTCGCACAGTCCCATTGTAATCGTCTAGATGCCAGGTCATCAAAAGTCGCAGGCTAATGATCAAGCTCGCAGTTGGTGGGCCTCAGTGGCTTGGCAGTCCTTGACCGTTTTCCTTCTTATGTTGATTTACCCGATAAATTGCTGCTCTCGGCCATTTCGCATGCCGACATGAGGGGCAATTAGAAATGTGCGGCGGGGAACCTTTGCCTCTCATTAACTTAAGCTAGGAAATTTAACTGAAGAGGGGAGGAGAAAAGCACTAGGTATCTCTCCCTATCCTGACAAACTCGACTGTCCCACTCCAGTACAGCAGAGAAGTGTCCCTTACGATATAGGGTGCCAATCAATAAGCCATTGGTTTGGCCCAAGTGATGTTATTGCTTTAGTTGCACTCCCTGGACTTGGATGAAGATGATAAATTCAGGGGGACTGGAGGGTGTCAGGGTAATTAAGTCGCCTAAAGTAAGCTCAAGTGACGATTTCCATGCTAAACAGGCAAAAGCTAACGACCTGAAATAACCCTCACACTAGTGGCTTTGTCCGGTAGGCTCAGCTCTCAGGAAGTCGTCTCTGTGCATAACTTTCCCCCCGCAGTGTTACGGTAATGACTTGGTACAAGACACAGCAGCACCTCGGGCATGGCGAAAACTGAAGCACTGATTCCAGCCGCTTGCCTGGCCTCCAGACACGGGGAATATTTATCCCGACAAAGAGTGAGTGATTGAGGCACGCACCACACTAATCTCTCAATGCAATGAAATGTCTTTCCCCATGGCAGAGTATTCTCATGCAGTCTGCTAAGTTTCCACTAATCCACACATATCATTCCGATTAAAATGTGCCTTTCAGAAAATGGTTAGTTTGGATATTAAAAGAGAGCACCCATCTCCACCCGTTTTTTTTTCTGTTTTAAGTGGGTACAAAAAAATAAATAATTCTCTTTTGAACGGTCATACAAATGATGCGAAAACTAGCATCAAGCGGATGAAATAAACACACTCCTAGTAAAAAGCAGATTTGATGAATAATGTGCAACCACGAAAAGAAATGGTACATAATTAAGGTACTTCACTGAATGGAGTAACAGAGAGCGAAGAGGAGTTTGACGTCAGGCGGCAGATGTTTGTCCTGTACTGTACATGCTTGTCACTATTCGTTGAGGTTTATTTGCTGGTCTACTTTGTAAAATGGAAGGAAAGGTTTCATTATTTATTCAAGTGAAGTAAAAGCACCGGCAAATCCAAGGACATTTCAAAAAATAAAAAGGAAAAAATAATCAAACCAACAGAAAATTGTGTCATGTCATTTGAAGCAATTTTAATGGTAATTTTATGGTGGGTTGCTTGGAAATAATTGCTGTCAAAAATGCCACAACAATTTAAGAAAAAGAGCTTTTCGGGACTATGGACACATTGCACGCTTTGTCCTCACACATTCCACACACAAACTGCAAGCTGGATGCACCTCATTGTGTGAGTCCAAGGATATGTGAAGTCCCCAATAATAAAATTAGGAGTGTTTCATAGCACATTATTAGAAGGCCACAACTATTTGTTAATATGGTAATTAGTGTCATTATTATGGTTTTACAAAAACTCTCCCCTGCTAAAACAGCAAAGGCAAAATGCTCTACATCTGCAAATCAACCACTGAAAGTCTAAAGCTGTGCTAACTGCCCCGAAAGGCTGCAGTGCTCATTACACCCTTTAACAAACAACTGATGATACTGATGATTTAGCAATTCTTAGAGGTTCACATGTAGTTTGTTCTGTGGCTAATCCCAAAGCAAGGACCATGGGGACAATGTAATCCAGACAGCTTGTATCCTTGGGAGCATAAGAGAGCTTAGCAAATTTCATGGCAATCTGCTGATTAGATGTAGGTACGTCTTGTGTTCGAGGCCATAAATCACACTCATTATCTCACCAGCTCTAACCCAAAATGAAATAGTAGAGGACTATTTGCGGTTTCTCTATACATTTGAGAAAATACATGAAATAAAATTGCATCAATTGATGGCAAGCGTATCTATTTAAAAAGGTACTTTGGTGATTTAGCATTGCATTTTTACTAAGTTTGGAGGACTTGCAAAAGACAGTAGAAAAGTATCAAAATCAATGCAGCAGAGGACGAGATACTGATTTTTAATCCCTAATATTGGTCAAGCTCCAAAAAAATCCCCATAATGCAACAACATCATGTTGTTGTTGCCCTTGCTGTCTGGTAAACACCCACATCTTTCAAACTCCCTGCTCCTCTGGAGCCACAGAAGACATTACACTGTTTTCACAGGCTAAGTAGCACTACTTAAACACTACACTACTGACATATAATGTGCAAAATCGGTGGAGTTTCCCTTTAAGAGCGCTTAATGCAAAACTTGCTATGACCGCTTTGGTTGGTTGCACATTAGGTTTCTTATCTATTACGTGGCATGCCAGACAGAAGTAAACTGTCAATAAACACATTCTCTCCTTGTGGATTCTAATCCATCTATGGTCTATCAACAGCGGAATGTAATCCCCCAGGAAGGAAACTGCTTCCATTGCCTGGGAACTTCTTCCTGAAGTAGACTTAGCCTCTAACAGGGTCATGTTTATAAAGCTTTATATAGACAAACCCTGCCTTTCCCCCTTGCATTTATTTTAGAGAACTATTCCCAATGTTCTGCTGATGGCTTGAAATGAAATATTAATTGTTTGAGTAAGAATGCAGGCTGTTTCTCCCTGGGTGTTTAATTTTATGTCCACACTAGGCAATTTCTGTCCGGCACCATTTGGCATGTGCTCACAAAAATGTCCACGGGAGAGCATTTAACACTGGAACATGTTTAACTGGAGAATATGAAAATGATGCATCCTTGAGCATCTGCAATTCAAATGTTGGGACACGATATGTACAGCCCCAGGGTGGTCGTTAAAAGCCCATAGCAGTGTTACTCAATTTACTACCATGTAACATATGATTATTTTAATTATTCAGTTAGTCAATTGACAGAAGAAAACTGACAATTTGTTTTTAATCGCAACACTGACAAACACGTGTTGTGTTCAGCATCTCAAATGTGAGGATTTGCTTTTTTTCACTTTTTTATATTACTGGTAATGAAATATCTGTGTTTTTGGACTGTCTGACAAATAAGCAATTTTAGGCATCACCTCAGGTTATGAGAAAATTGTGAAGAACTTATTTTTAACACTATCTTTTACATTGTAAAGAATATAAATTAATTAAAAATAAATTTACAGATTAATACATAATTAAAAACACTGATTAATCATCACCTACCCTGGCAACGCATCCTCATACCTAAAAGACACACTGGGTCGATTGGATAGGACTCACAAAATGACATATATGACTTTTCTATTTAACGTTGTGAAACGGCCATGGTGGCTGTGGTAATCATGTAACCGTTCTATTTAACGTAACAGTTGCAGTTTTAAATGCATAGTTAAAGTGAAAAGAGATACAACAATTTACTGATTTAACTTTTCTTTTTTTTTTAAGTAAGTGCTGTAGTACAACTAGCAGGAGACTATAATTGAGGTAAGTTTGGAATCACTACCTTATTTAAATCATTAAATTAATAAATATTTTTCTTCTTTTTTCGGTGTTGTAATTTGTAGACGGCCCCAAGCACTCGTCTTACTGCCAGTAGCAGTAGCAGCAGATAGCAGAAGCCAGCAGGCAAGTGTTATTTAAATAAACTTCTGGTGTACTTACAAACTTTCCAATCCATTGTTTTATGAGTACATAATCTATTTGTACTACTGTAGAAGTTTGGTATCATTTTGGGCATTATTAGTGGGGTAACTTACGAAATACACAGTTGGATCCATTAGCGCCTGCACTAAGCTATTCAGCTGATAACGCTAACTCTCCCAATGTTCGACCCAGGTGAAAAAAGCTTCTGGGGGGGTGTTTGGCTTGAGGTCATGGTGCAAAGGACCCTAGGGTGAAATTACTCCGAACCATCACTTTAACGTTACAAAATGGAACTAGTTAAGTTTAGGCAGGAATAATTATTAGTTAGGGTAAGGAAAAGATCAGGGATGGGCTTAAAATGAGTTACGGATGCAAACGACAATTATACAATATTACAATAATACTACCTGACTTAGGTCGGTAACAAAATCGGTTCATTTAAATTAAAGTGACTGTTGACTTATGGTTTGAAACGGGACATGAGCACCGGTTTCCTGGGTGAAAGTCCTGTGTTTGTGTGTGTACTTTATATTCTCATCTTTCTTCCTGGTTTGCTTCTGTAATAATTACTACGGCGACTAGAGGTGGCGGCCTAGCCACAAACATGGAATATATGGGGCTTTATATGCTGCTTGCACAATCAACCTATAAGGCCGTTTTCTGGCTGACAACAGTCTGACCCTGAGAAACAGGCTTATTGATACCATCAGATGAATAACATGCATCCAACTTTCAGGTACTACAAAATAAAACATTTTCTGTTCTTAGCACATTAATGAGTCGCACGCTTCTCAAAAAGCCTACAGGTTATAGATGATAAGACAAAGCTACTTCATGGACAGCTTGAACATCAGCATCTGTCAGTCTGCCTTCGTAGCATCCATTACCGTCATCTCTCAGCTCTCCTCCATCTAGCGGACACTTAAACAAGGACATTGGTGAATGGAACATGCCATCGGCCCACGTTCAGGTGAAACGTCAGTTATTTCATCATTATTACCCCCTCGCACCATGAAGAAACCTTTACAGCCAGACACAAACCACAGCAGAACGACACAGCTGAGAGTCATCCTCAGTTTACTGCAGATTAAGTCTTAGACCTCCTCGAACAAATGCATAACACAGGGCTGCTGGCTATCACATGTCTTGGCTTCAGTGCAAATACATTCTGTCACTAAGCAAAACAAATCTAACTCCTGGACAAGCTACTGCTACAGCACGATAATCACAATTTTTTTTCTCTCTTTGAAATCTTTCCATTAACAGTAGGGATGCACCGAGTTATCGGCACAACATGGGTATCTGCCGATATACGCCTCGTTGACTGCCATCAACCTATCGGCAAATAAGATGGCATTCACCGATGGCACATGGCGTATGACTTGAGAAGTCAAAGGGGGCCGTGCGCACACATGATTTTTTTTTCTACAGAAAAAAAAAAAAGACATACGTGTGGGAGTATTACACCGTGTCGGAGAAATATCAGCGAAATAAACCGCCACCAGCAAGACCCAGCCCTTCATGGCACAGTGGAATAAAGATTTTAACTTGATAAAAGCAGTGTTACACTCCAAGGATAATATGTAAACATGTTATAGCTTTTGTAATGGCATTTACAATTAATCCATGTTTAACAAAGTGTTTTTGTTTGGCTATTTAGCCTTTAGTACTGAAAGATGATTGTCATTGAGTAGGTAACGTTAGTTGTATTGCAGGTTAAAAGAGCTTTACATGTTTAATGACGATTTCTTCGTTTCCCTTTCACAAAAGGGGAAACAACAACAACAAAACATTTGTATTGATTATCGGCCAAATTGTTATTTTAAAACACAATATAGGCCCAGAATTTCGGTGCTAAAATGAGAGAATCTTATGTGTTCTTATGCTTTGAAAACACAAGTGGTATCTAGCAATGCAGATAGTTTTGGTTGTTTTTGTCTAGGTTTGAATTTGTGCGGGATGGATATATCCAATATATACCATCCCATATATTCTATGTAACACTTTACTGTCACTGTTTCATCAGAACTACTTTCTACCAAAGAAATAGTCCCTTTGAAAACAGTTTGAAGACTTTGACAAGTAAAACTAAAATTATCTGGTTGGATACCAGAGTTAGGTCACTTATTTTGAATGTTATCACTCCATTGAATGGGCATTATCAATGGTTATCAGCCTCATACACCAAGTAGAAGGTTAAGAAGGTCGTTATCATCTATTCATATGGTAACTTTGGCCTTTAGCATGGTCTGGACCCCTTTAAAAACAAAAATCCCAAAAATACATTTGTTACTATTTTTTTGACACATGGAAATGAGCAAGAAGTTAAAATTAGTTAAAAGAAAAGGTGCTTCTATGTTTGTTTTTTGGGGGATTTGCACTGTATGCTTTAATTCTGTTTTTCTGCACCAAATATTTTACATATACAAATTAATAGTTGTAACTTTACTTTCACCGTTCTTAAACGACGTTTCTTGACTTGACTAATTCACTGTCTGTACAATAATCTGTAGCTCAATTAAAAAAAAAGAAAAGACATGTGCTTCTCTGCTCACTTAAAGCAGAAGTAAACTCAAACAATGAAACATTGCCAACACTGCTCCTGCCACTACTACTAAGCTTACTACCAATGCTAATATCCCAAACTAAACCTGTCTCGTTAGGATGAAAACATCTCAGATTTGACAGTTATGACCTGTATCCCTCTTTTCTACAAACATTTCATGTATTAACATTATGCATAACTAAATACTGAATAAGCCACCGCTGAACTTAGATGCCTCAGATGAATATTTATGAAATTGGGTTACACACTGGAGAGTTCATGCCTGCTGAATGTTAAAAAGGGACTTCAAACCTAGGAATTTCACTAGTCATTATCAAAACTTATATTGTGACTGACTTATGACTTAACTTATGGCCAAGCTAAAGGAGCTTTACATATACTATATTGTTATGTAGAGAAGTGAATTATTTGATTAAGTTTCATAATTACGGGGCAAACTGTTCAGACAAGTTGTCACATACTTATCAACAGACTCTTATGCCTCAAAGTGAAAGGCATCGTCCTCAGAGGGAGCCGATCAACCTATCAAATCACAAAGAGGAAAATGCTTTAGGTGAAATTTGTTTTGGCTATTTTACAATGCCATCTTTTGATGGGGATGCTGCATTTAACTGTATTGTAGACAATATAGTTTTATACTCAACAGTGGCACTTATAAGTGATCTGACCCTTTACATTGCTCTAATTTGCTCAGCCCAACTGGATGTGTGCATGAATAGAAAATGAGACATTATTATACAGATGACAGACTATACAGTATTCACTGGTCATAATGATAACGAGAGAAAAATGTCTTGATTTCTCTCACAGCCTGTGTAAGTGATGATGTTAAAATAAATATGACTGTTTATTTCCATTGCTTGACTGACAACCATCATCAGAGCTGGGGTTATGCATTGAATTTTTTTTTTGCATTGGACACCACCTGCCTCAGCATCACTGGGTGGCCAAACACAACCAACAGGTGGCTGGGACCAGGAGGGAAACGAACAAAACACATCAAAAGACCACATCATTTGACAGCGAGCTTTGTGTTGCGTCTCACAGTCGGCAGTCTGCGGATGTTGAAATGTGGCCAGGGATTGAGTTTTCCTGACACAAGAAAACTGGATCACTGTGTTCTATACCTGTACTACCATACTATTTAGTATGCCAGAAAAAGATTTGGTATGTCCCAATGCATAGTATGTCAAATGCAGTTTTCGGAAAAACACCGGGATGTCCCACTGTATCCCCTCGGACTGTGGGTTAGGATAGCCAGCATGCTTATCTGGCTATCCTAGCCTACAATCTTTTGCGTAGCATATATGAGCAAGAGGTTCAAGATGAAGAAGAAGAAGTTCAAGATGCAATGTTATGAAAAAGTAGTATGTCCTAATTGTATGTATAATGCCTGAAATAATTTGTAAAGGCAGTTGCAGTACATACTTATCGTAACAAGAAAAACTAAGGCTGATAGTATAATTTCATTAATTGTATTGATAGTGTTAAGTAACAACAAGAGTTATCTCACAATTTACAGTAGGTCTAGACCACACTCTATAATTTACAAAGACCCAGCAATCTCCCCCAATTTCCAATATACAGCATAGACATAGACACCTTTTTTAAGAAGTCACAGTGATCTTAACCTTTAACCTCTCACCTCCAGAATCTAATGTATTCACCCTGGACTTCAAGTGGATGTTTGTACCAAATTTGAAGAAATTCCTTCCATCACGTTCACAAGAATGGCACTGACGGACAGAAGACAACCAGAAAACACAATGCATCTGGTCGTGGCTGTCGCTGGTTTGGGGGCATAAAATTGTCTTTTACTGAGGTCTACACTGTCCAGTGTTGTTTGATTTCTTATGTAATGCCAACCTGTCTAGAAAATACAACGCTAAGCAAAATGTATATTTAAAATACATCAATTAAAGTAACTCCTCATTCAACATTTAAAATGCATTTTTGGCCACAAATCAAGAATGCCTACGTTAATTATGACAACATCCCACACAAATGTCTAAAGTAAGGACATTTTATATCCAAGAAGGTCAACTTCACTGTGACATCATTATGTTCTGCAAACACACATTTCTGGACCATAACTCAGGAACAGAAGGGGAGACTGTATAGTTCACATTTGGTCGGATTCTGAAATGGGGACACTCATCTTTGGTGCCCACCTTGAAACTGTGGTGGGTTGTATAAATCTTCTGTGCTGCCGGGTTAAAGATGTGTGTAGCCAAAAAATACACTTAAAACCTTTTATTAAAGTGCTTCAAGTCTTCACTACGTATATTATATCAATCTGGACTGACATGGATGTAAACTGCAACTTGAGTGGTTGGCGGAGGCATACAGCCACAAGGTGGTTATTCTAGTTTGCTATTGCAGATTGTAATTAAATTTTTTTACTCTCCTCTATTCCTTGATTTCACGGCCAGCATTTGCAAAGAAATACAAAATTACAAGTAAGGGTAATTTTCCCTGTCACGGTCTGAGGCCCACTAATATCCCTCAAACTCATAAATGTCTGAATTTTAACTGAGCCAAATGTACCATAAAATACTCATTTCAAAGTGAGCATCCACCACAAATTAGTTATTTCTGATGGTTTGAAAAAAAAAAAAAAACGACAAAATGTAATACAATATGGCCTATACTGATATTTTATGAGACAAACACTGGATAATGTGAAGTACTGTAGGGCAATCATGCTGAAGCTCAACATCAGTTATGGCACTGACCTTTTGCTATAATTGCAGCAAAGAAATGTGGGTCATTTCAATAGGCCTGCAATATCAAACAGTTTGGATATTTTACACTTAGTAGTGTGATTTGTGAATGATTGCGCGGTTTCTGCAAATGGAAAGGTCAGCGCTGAGGCCGGCCTCGTTTTGGAAATAAAGTGCTTGGCCAAGCAAACGAAACAAGACAGCAATCAGAATGTTAATAGTAGAGTGAAGCACTGCGGCAGGCACTGAGACAGTCTGAGTGCCTGGATGTAGCAGCGGGGTCGGTTTGGGCGTGAACTGGAGCAGTTGAAGAGTAAGATGACAAGAGCTGACATGACTGGCCCCGCCGTGACCTTGGCTTCATAGTGTTTTGGGCCAAATCTATAAACAACTTCCTGTCCACGAATGACTAGAGAAAACGGAGGGGGCAAGATGACTGCAATTTCTATTAGGTATTGTACACTTGATATTTTCTTTTATCCTGCCTGTTTGAGAGCCAAAGCACCGTCTTCTGTTTGAACTATAATGCTATAGGGCTAGACAATAAACTAAAGTTCTATGATTACCAGCATTATGGATCTCTTGAGGACCAAAATTCACATCACAAATTTCAATAAATTTCTACACACTGACAACTAACATTAACCAGAGGTTCTACTAAACAATCATCCAACAACCCAGTATCTTTAAAGGTCCCATGACATGGTGCTCTTTGGATGCTTTTATGTAGACCTTAATGGTCCCCTAATACTGTATCTGAAGTTTCTTTTATATAGACCTTAGTGGTCCCCTAATACTGTATCTGAAGTCTCTTTTATATAGACCTTAGTGGTCCCCTAATACTGTATCTGAAGTCTCTTTTATATAGACCTTAGTGGTCCCCTAATACTGTATCTGAAGTCTCTTTTATATAGACCTTAGTGGTCCCCTAATACTGTATCTGAAGTCTCTTTTATATAGACCTTAGTGGTCCCCTAATACTGTATCTGAAGTCTCTTTTATATAGGCCTTAGTGGTCCCCTAATACTGTATCTGAAGTCTCTTTTATATAGACCTTAGTGGTCCCCTAATACTGTATCTGAAGTCTCTTTTATATAGACCTTAGTGGTCCCCTAATACTGTATCTGAAGTCTCTTTTATATAGACCTTAGTGGTCCCCTAATACTGTATCTGAAGTCTCTTTCCCGAAGTTCAGCCTTCGTGCAGAATTACAGCCACTAGAGCCAGTCCCACAATGAGCTTGCCTTAGGATGTGCCATTTCTGTGTCTGTAGGTATTGAGGAGGATAGAGGGGGGGCAAGGTGGAGGGTGGGGGTGTGGCCTTGACCAACTGCCACTTTGCTCGTTTGAAAGCCATGATGTGTCTCTCTCTCTCTCATGGGTGGGCCAAATTCTCTGGGCGGGCAAAGCCGAGAAAGGGGAGGTAACCTTGCTCCTTATGACCCCATCTGAGCTTTCATTTTCTCAAAAGGCAGAGCAGGATACCCAGGGCTCGGTTTACACCTATCACCATTACTAGCCACTGGGGGACCATAGGCAGGCTGGGGGAAACTCATTAATGTTAAAAAACCTCCATAAACTGAATTTTCATGCCATGGGACCTTTAACCGCATTGAAACACACAGATCATAAGAGTCAGCATTAGAAAGGAAATACATAAAAGTTAATGATTGCTACATTTATTGTTATCAAGGTAAATGTGAAAATGTTTCACGATATAACTTTTAGTTCATATCGCCCAGGCCTACTGCCTGTCACACAGCGTCAGTATTGCCACGAGGCAGGCTTTGTTGTGTTCCTACAGTTAGTCATCTGAACGATCAGGTGATTTATGGGAAATTGTGGTATTACAGCACAATCAGTGACCGAGTAAAAACAAATGGGATGAGCAGCTATCAGTGAGAGAGACGGAGGCTAAAATCTTCTGACCTGGGAAGCATGAGATGTGATTGCAGCAAGATTATGTCAGGGAAATTGAAATGTTTGTGGGGCCTGTGTTTTCTTTTGATCACATTCATGGAGTCTAGACACGGCTTTTTAACTATGGTGTTTGACAATTTAAAGTTAATAGTGGAGTCACATATTTCTTATTTGTTTTAAAAGATATTAAAATGTGAACGGCTTGTTTTTTTTTGTCTGTGTGAAATGCATGTTTCTGCGTAAAACATCAAAATATGACTGTAAAGCCAATCTGTTCCGCATCATAGCATCTGTTCAGTGTAGCCTAAGGGTAGTCATTCGAAAGTTGCTAACACCAGTGTTTGTTGGTGTTGTGGGAGAACTTACACTGGTGTGAAAGTTGTCCCACTGCGACACGCCTAAAAAAAGACAACACACTGTACATGCAAAACACTCATGACTCAAGGTCCGGCATATGAGCAACCCACGTTTCATTTAAATAAAGAATGTATAATTTTTATTTCCCCAGTGCGGAAATTAAAAATGTTATCACTCTGCTGTTAGAACACATTACACACATGCTCAGGTCCTATACATGTACAAATGGAGAGATGTCAGAGAGGGGGGGAGGGGGTGGTTCGATGCCTTGGCAGTGCCCAGGAGGTGAACTGGCACCTCTCCAGCTACCAATCCACCCTCGGGACTTGAACCGGTAACCCTCTGATTCCCAACCCAACTCCCTACGGACCGAGCTACTGCCACCCTGTTTCCGTTTTACATTTACGCGTAGCAAGTGTGTGGAGTGAGTGTGTAGAGAGAGATGCGCTCAGTTGTCAATCGGAGAAAAAAAAATAAGCGGTAGAGTTGGCACGTGGTAGTAAAGGTACAGTGTAGGATTCAGTTTACACACACACACACACACACACACACACACACACACACACACACACACACACACACACACACACACACACACACACACACACACACACACACACACACACACACACACACACACACGTTGAAGCAGGAACGGTTAACAACATGTTTGCAATGACGCTTTAAGTTATCTAAATATTTTAGAGTGGTAGAGCCTGTGTGCATTTTAGTTTGAGTGATTTTTTACAATACGGTTACTGACGGAACATATTACTGATAAAGGGGGAAGATAGAGGAAGATGAGGAACTTTAGAGAACGTCTCGTAACCGCAATGTTGGTCTAAAAAAACAAATCGCAATTAGAATACTTTGCCATATTGTTCTGCCCTACCATGATGTCAATTGTGTGAAATAGGTAATTGTGCAAAAGACCAAACAGTTAACTCCAGTCAGTGTGCCGTGATTAAAGGGATACTTCACCGATTTAGCATTTAGCTTTGTATCAGTAGAAACCAGATAGTATTTCTGAATGACCATGCCTCCCTCCCTCATGTCCCCCTGAGACGAGAGATCTCTGCATTTGGGGCCTGGAAAAAAAATCTTCCGATGACGTAAAATGACGATTTTTGCGTCATCGGAAGATTTTTGGGCCAGAGGCAAGGACTACAGCCAGTAGTAGGATCTACTTCCGTATGTTTTCAACACGCCCACAGGGGGTTGGACTGCCGAGTCTGGCCGAGGTATTCCGAATGAAAACGACTGTCAGCCATCTTGAACCTTCGCTAAACAGGCTTTCGGTTTTCAGCAGAAAACTTTTACAACAATTATCTGCATTCAAACTACCGGACGTGTGTACCACCGGGATACATCGGTACAGATCGGAGAATATGGAGGAAACGTTATTACAGACGCAATACTCGGCACACTACGTGAGCTTCCCACCGCGCGAGACCAGCGGTGTCGCTCAATGCCGCTAGCCGGCTACGGGACATCCTCATCGGCTAGGTGGAAAGCTAACGCTAGCTGTCCACCTGTCCTAGCCATCCTGCTTGCAAGTGTCTGCTCATTAAACAACAAGCTGGACTACATCCTCCTTCAACGAAACTCCCAACGTGAGTTCAGTGACTGCTGTGTTTTTGTTGTGGAAACCTGCCTGAATAGTGTACCGGACTGTCCAGCTACCAGGCCTGCTAGCCCTCCGAGCTAGAGATGCTCTGTCGCCAGGTAAAAGAGGTGGGCTGTGTTAACACCGAGTGGCGCAGAAATGTGGTGATTTGTATCCATTTAACTGCTAACTGCTGGTGGAGTTTGTGACTGTTAAATGCCGACCATTCTACATTACACACTAATTCACGGCTGTGTTTATGCTCTGTGTTTACAGCCCACCAAGCGCTAATGCTAGTATGTGTTAGCTGAACTTTACGGAGCCTATAAAGTGTGTGTACTAAATGTAGCCTGTTTCGTATGCTCGTTTTTACATAATGTCGTTTTTATATATGTTAAATGTGTAACACCACTTGAATCACGATGAAACGTTGTTTCGTGTATATGGTTGAAATGACAATAAAACACGCTTGAGTTGAGTTGAATGCCTCGGTCTGTCTGTCAAGCGGTAGGTGTGGCTTGGGAGTGGACTCAAAGCAACGAAGCAGGTGCATTCTGGGATTTGGTGTTTTTCATCCATATAAGACCAAAACACATTTTCTGGCTTTTCTCGGCCTAGGAGGCACAAATTTCAATATTTTTTTTTCACATTTCTACTACATAAGTGACCCAATTTAAAGATATATTCAGCTTTCCAGCGGTGAAATATTCCTTTAAAGTCTGCCGCACCGTACCTCCCACTTCTGAAGTGGACACCACATAAAACATCGTATGCAGATTTCCGTCACTCCGCTTCGCTGACTGTTGCTCAAAATAGCCTTGAAAGTAGGTCTCCAAAATTTCACCGAAAAAAGCTCAAATAATGACAACAATGGAAATCTAAAAAGGCATTTGTCACTGTGATTGTGGCTACAGGGCTACATTTAGTGATGGTGTCAGAAAGCCAGATTGTTAGAACTAACTACATTCTTTCAGCATGTCTAAAAACAATGGTGGCCTCTCAGATGGATGACTTTTACAGCTTCTGTTCCCTCTTGCTGATTCTCCCCAGACCATTTTGCTCAGTCACCTGTCAGCGAATGCCTTTGTTTACACGCACAGAGAACTTCATTCTAAAACATTTTCTCGCTCGCATTGTGAAACCCGGAAAGCATAATTGTGTGTATTTTTGAGCCAAGATCATTTGTATCTGCCATATCTGAAGAATCGCAGTATCCATTGATCAAACGCACGTTTCATACTTTTGGAGAGATAATCCGTGAAGTAGTTTATTAATCCCAGCAAAAAAAAAAAAAAAAAAGAATCTGTTATCAGTTATGGCCTTGGGCCTTATTCAAATAAGACCCAAGTTTTAAGAAACCAAAATAAGGCTTTAAATTGTAATTTGGATGACTAGTACTGTACTTATGTACAATTTGACTACTTTCCACATAGTTGTATTGTTACTTTTAGACTACTTTCTACATTGTTGTATTGGTACTTTTAAAACATCTGTAAGTACAACATCTGCGTCCTTCTTCCAAAACTGCCAGAACGCTCATTCATGTTGGCTATCAGCAGGGCCGGAGCGTGACCAAAACCCGCGGACAAACCGAGCTTGACGCCTGTTGAACAAGTACAGTAGAGCAGTTTTTTTCTTCCTGAAAGCGGTGGTTTGGAAAATCTGCTGAGCCTCAAATTTCCAGCCTCTGGCAACAGTGTCCAGGAGCCAGACACCCCCTGTGCTCAGGCTTAAACAAAGAGCTGGGATGACGGCTGGAACTGGAGCATGCTAAGAAACAATGCACGAGTCCTGACCTCCAAGACCTTTCCAATCCTCCCTCTGCTTCCTGCTCCCCAAGTGTCCTCCTAGCATTGTTTTTTTCCACCTGTATGTCGTGATTGCTCCCACAGCATGAATGAGGTTCATTATTCCCCCTTGAGATGCTAATTAGGAACCTACTGCAACATCCAGTCATGAGTTTGCTGAGCCACTAGTGTTCTTAAAACGTATCCTTTTTATTCATGTCCAGACTTAAGAACAACTGCAGAACCATTCATGTACATGTTAAGTACAGTGTTTGTAATGGCAGGTATACAAGTGCTAAGTTTCCTGGCCGTAGTTACCACTTCAATTTAGATATCCGCTGCATTTACAACTCAGAGAAATGGTAATTGCGGCTCCAATATGACATGAACATGGCATTAGTGTTTCCTTTAGCAATTAACCCTTGTGTTGTCCTCCGTCAACCTTGAAATTTTTAATTTTTTTCTATGTTTTTGACGCCTTTGCTTCACAGTTTTTTTGCTTTTTCACAACGTTTTAAATTGTAAAATGTTTCTTCTACACATTTCCAGCACTTATTTCTACGTCCCATAATTTCTGATATAAAACAAAAATTGAAAATGGGTCAATTTGATCCGAAGTCAACACAAGGGTCTGTCTGTCTGTCTCTGTCTGTCTGTCTGTGTCTGTCTGTCATGGAGCATATAAGACCGTGATGGAGCAAGTAGTGACCTGTTCCAAAAGGTTATACTTTAATATGTCTGAAGGTCTGCCCCAGTCTGAAAGAATAAGCTATGAAATGCAGTATATGTATACAGTATATCATGCAGCCTTCTTCATGAAGTATTAAATAACCATTTTTATTTATTTATTTTTTTAATGGGAATGATTGTCTTTTTATGTCAATTCTGGTTTTACATCTTTAATATATATATATAAAAAAGGTACCAATGTTTTTGCTTGAGTTTACCCATTTAAAATGCATCAGATAGAAATTTCAAACCTGGCTATTATTTGTTCCATGAATGTTCACTAATGCCTGATGACCTTCTCCTAATTATAATCTTATTGCTTCCGAATCATACTCTCAAAATGTAATCTGCTTCTGCACTTTTGGCAGCATAAGACCGGGGCATTAAAAACACCAATTACAAATCATTTACTTTGGTTTATGTTGACAGGGATATTACAAGGTGATTCATGGCTTTCAATCAAACACACATGCATAATCATGTTTCCTGTGAACACATCTTAATTGTGTAGGTGCATTGAACTTTTGCAAAGATTGTGAGATTTAACAGTTACACATGACGAGATTACCAAAAGAAAATGGCGAAATACCATTATCATAGTTAGGACATAAGAGCCAAGTTAAGCCACTCAGGGGCTTGCTTCAAACGCTGCCATGATCCCTTTCCCCTGACTTAATCATTTCTGAAATACTTTATGATTGCACAGTGAGGGTTCCGATTTACCTCCTGTAAGGCATTAGGGAATTTGATCAACACGGTTAAAGATGCATTTACCCCTTTTTTTTTTTTTTTAAAAAAAGGCCCATACCAGTGATCTCGCTCATGGTTTAGGTAATTTTACAAATTTTAACTGTACAAAGATGTACCAAACACTGATTAACCAACCTTCCTACAGCTCCAATGTTTACTTTGAGTCCCGGCAAGATTATGATTAATTTTTGTTTTGTTTTACTTCTTTAACCTATTTGTATATGTCTTTGGTTTTTTTGTATTTGTGTTTTTTTAAATAAATGTTTCATTCATTCATTTTACTAAGCATATCAATTCCATACACTTGACAACTGCGTTGAGCATCCAGTGTAACGGTTTGCATACTAATATAACCAGCATCATGCTGGTGAAGGGTTTATGGTGTATATTATTGTAGTATCGTAGTGAATTGTGGGAAACTACTGGCTGATTGGGTGGGCAGTACTATATTTCTCCAATACCGTTGATCAATTTATTTACAGTTATATATTGTCATGAATAATTATTAGTCATGAATAATTATTAGCCTATTTCTTTTCTTGGAATATAGTCTGGAGAACTGTGGAGAGCTTAACAAAACAAAAATCCTATCATGAAAGTTAGGCTAACAAAAATTAGGAATTTTTATTTCCTATTATGGTTGTTTTTTAGTGTACTAAAAGTGGATTTAAATTGACCAACATATTTCTTTGATCGTTCATTCCTCTGTCCTCGCTGGGGGCTCAGGGAGGACATGGTCAACAGAGTGTGTAGAGGAAAAGTGAGGAAGACAGTGAAGTGGGCATGTCCACAATCTTTTTAGATGTTAACATTTGCACCTTATCATGGATTGCCATGTAGTGTTGCCGTTAAGGAGAGCATGAGGATTGGAGTTGTTTTTCTATAACAGTTAGCTTGCAGTCTTCCCCCAACGAAGTTCAGTGAGTGATATCCAGTTTTCTAAAAAAAAAAAAATGATGATAGGAACCGATGGTCACCTTAAAGTACATGTGTCAAACTCAAGGCCCGCGGGCCAAATCCGGCCCCTAGCAGATTTAGATCCGGCCCTCATAACAATTTAGGTTCATAATAAATTTTGGCCCACCTAGTTTTTGTCACTTTTGTTGACGCTTTTGGCACTTTTTTTCAACGTGTTTGCAAAATGTTGCCGCATTTTTCCAGCTTTTTTCCCCTCGCTTTTTTCGACCTTTTTTCTTTGATGGCCAAGTTACTTTTTTGTGGCTTTGTGTCGACAAAGCTGTAAGTGAGAAGAGTATATGAGACCTGCAATAATATCGATTAAATAAAAACATGTAAACTAAACATGTCTGGCCCTTGATGCGATTCTTATTTTCCAGTGTGGCCCGTAGCGAAAGGATGCAAATCAATGGGCAAATGGTAACCAGTGATATAAATCCTAATGCAATCTTTAAATGGGCTAAAACATTCAATCTAGTAGGATACTTTAAAGAAGCTGAAAATAAAAAAAGATAAAAATACCACCGGTTTCTGGCCTGAGCATGGGTTAGCCAAACTGCTTAACCACAAAGATGCTGCCTGGCAGATGGCCCAGCTTTCAAAACCCACAGATTGGTTTATCATTGACACAACTGAGTAGCAACTGAAATCAGGCTGCACCAAAAGTAGCAGCTGGGTAATTTAAGGATCATTATCCTCCAGTGATCTGTCCCTTAAAAAGAAGTTTGGGCAGACTGGGAGGGAAGTAAGGGGCACCGCTGCCCTTCCAGTGTGTCACTAACCGTGTGCATGTCACAATAACAATAATGAATGAAAGCTGTGTTGATAGACTGATTTTTACGAACAACCTAAGTCAATTTTTGCAATAACTAATGCTGGGTCACTGCTAGTCTATAACCTTGATGTTCCACTTCCGCCAGATTTCACTCATTTAGGCCGGACATCCGTTGCCATGGGCTTCCTTTGTGTTGGCTTTTTAAACTCCGGTGGATTTCTGAGGACTATGGTTAACTGCTCCTCAGATCTCTGCAGGGTAAATCCAGACAGCTAGCTAGACTATCTGTCCAATCTGAGTTTTCTCTCCCACGACTAAAACAACTTTTGAACGTACACGTGTTCCACCAAAACAAGTTCCTTCCCGAGGCGATTTTGCAGCGGCACCGCGGCTTTTCCCGGTGCCTAGCACCGTCCAAGGCGATTGCGATTGGTTTAAAGAAATGGCAATAAACCAGAGCAGGTTTTTTTTCCCCATCCCCGAATGCTGTGTGGACTAGCCAGACCCTCCTCCGCAACCTAAATTTGGTTAAGTTGGTGGTTTGGCACACAAAACATAAAAACAAACAATTCCCCATGTCAAAGTTTCACTGTTAGTTAAATATATCAGCCTCTAAGAGCAGATCACAAATTGTAGTAATACTTTCTTATTTTTCTATATACACACACACACACACACACACACACTATCTGTTCAGAGTTACACTTTACCATTGACTAATGTAGCTATCGGGTCTTCCATTTTAAATAAAAACAAACATTTTACAAAGAGGAAATGTATGAAAAGATTGAAAAATCACAGGTTTTTATTATTTATTTCCAGCAGATACCCAGTGTCCGTTCCTAGATCATGCTGACACAGAACATATGACCCTCTTATTCATTTTCTTTCACACCAACATGTCATTTGCACCTTACAATTTGTTCAGCATTGTCCCCATAACACGTACAAGAGTAGCAGAAATCCATAAGCAGGTCAACAGTTACAGATAGGGAGTTGTTATTACATTACATGTCATTTAGCTGATGCTTTTATCCAAAGCGACTTACAATTGCTATATATGTCAGAGGTCGCACGCCTCTGGAGCAACTAGGGGTTAAGTGTCCTGCTCAGGGACACATTGGTTGATGTATCGCAGTGGGAATCGAACCTGGATCTCCCGCACCAAAGGCACGTGCCATATCCACTGCGCCATGAGTTGTCTCTGACTGGAAATAATAACATGGCTGTGGTTTTGCTTTCCTGAAGATATGCATTTCCAAAAAAAACTCACTCTAGGCACTCAGTCAGCTGCCTCCAAATAAATCACTGAAGGAAACAGAGAAACAGGAGTTTTTAAGGCTATTCTAACAGAATGTGTGCTTGATTTACAACTACTGCCATATGAACTTGGCTGATATTTTACTCTGGTGGGTAACAAACGTCCATTTAAGGTTTGAAAAGTCAGCTTCCAGTAATGCCTTCCCTGGAGATAGGCTGTTAACCCACCATCATTCAGGCCGTTTTTGCAAAGCTGTAATTGTTTGAAGGCGTGCAAACAAGCTAAATTTTGTTCTCCATAAAAAAAAAATACTTTCTGGGAAATTATATTACAAGGAGCCACCTCTTCAATTTGTGTATTGATACAATTTATGGGATGTGCTTTCAAAACTAAAGTGGCACTCAGTCATGTTCCTCAAGGAGGCTGCAAAAAAGGATAATTTTCTTCCACAGTAATGCATCACTTTAAAACCTTTTTTAATGGCACACTCATTTTTTCTGATGAGAGAGTACGAGATATCATTAACAACATACATGGGACACCTTTTCCACATTGTTTGTAGGCTCACCTACTTCACAGAGTAGTCATCAGTAGGCACCTAAGAGTAATTTTACGTACACTTGAATTAATATATTTGTTATTGCGCCTCTGCTAGTGTTAAATAGTATTATGTGCGATATCAACATCAGTTTTCTTAACCACACAGGAAGCAGAGAAGTGTGTGGTAAGCCTATGTGCAGACAAATATATTATATATTATATAAGAAGATCCATGTGTAATAATTTGTGCACCCAAGATAAGAAAATGCTAGGGCTGCTCCCTCTTACTCGATTAGTCGACTAATCGGTCGTTTTGGTCTTAGTCAACTTAGATTTCTTTAGTCGATTAGTCATGTTTTATGCTTTTTTCATGCTGAATGACGTATTTCCAATTAACATACTAGCACATCTCTGGTAAACACAAGAATTAAAGTGGTGCTTTTGCATGACTCTTTACGGAGAAGCTCAGATTTACAGATCTGTCGATTAAATCAACTAATCGATTAGTCAATACAATTGTATGAGTGTTAGTCGACTAAGAATTTCTTCAATCGAGCACAGCCCTAGAAAATGCTATTTTTCAAGACTTTCAGAGCTTCGTAGCTTTGTCAGGTTGTCAGGTTAAGGACTATTTTATACACGGGGGAGTCTTCATCACATATCTAATGTATCTGTGGCCATTATGCAAACCATTTTGCCCGATTTGGTCCCATTTGTTCATTTGATATTCAGCCTCCTACTTCCCACTCCACTGCACCATGTTGACTGCTTTGTTAAAACAACACACATTACTGCATCAGATGAAAATTATTTAAAAGCCAACTCAATTTGGCATATATGTATATCTGGGTGTGTTCAACAAATTATGTTTGCCTATTTTGTGGCTTTACCATACTTAAAATAACCTGGTAATGACGATACGAAACCATTTCAATACTATGCGAACATATTTATTTACAAAAGCTTTTAACCGCTACATACATGCAATATCTGGGCTGTCTGTTATATATGAAGTCTTCAAAAGCCAAAAGTCCCCTGGGATTTTCTCTCATTCCACTTCACTGGATCGAGACTGGAATGAGTTGCATAAGACTCCAACTGGACAAATTAATCTGTTCCTGTTTTTGAGGCTGCCATCAGAGACATTAATCCAGATGCATGCTGTTGCTCTCTAGTTAATAACTACCCTGACAGTCACCGTGCTGTTTCACTGCTTGTTTTATTCCCTTTAAACTAGGCCTCACTTGTGTTTGCTCGTGCTGTTTGTCAGTCATCCACATGATGCCTGTTGTTCCTCAGCTGTACCTGCCTAGTCATTTGCTTTCGTTTTTTTTTCGTTCCCCTCCGGTGCTCAGATTTGCACCCTTGTTGTTTTAGCTTTTTATTATTGCCTTTTTTCCCCCTCATTTTTTTAATTTCATTTGGTTGTTTTTTTGGATACGACTGTTTCGGATCATTGCTTTTAAAACAAAATGTATTTCCTCATCGTCCTGCCTGGCTAACCTTCAGCCCTTAATGAATACAAACATTTTGTGCATTTGTCTGACTTTGGGTGAATCTCATTTAATAACTGTTGTAATATGGTTACACACTAGTGCGCTGGGAGGGAGTCCGGCAGAGTATCCACCCCTAATTTGCTTTCAAGACAAAGACTGTACAGTGAAAAACACACTGTTGCCAGGGGCAACAAGCCGTGGTCCAACGCGAGATGTTCAGGTGGGTTTTTCAACCTTGACCCACGCTGCCCTTGCTCCTCACTAAACAACGTTTGTTGACAGATGAGTGAATGAAGCTGCTCCAGCTGCGGGGGAGAGGAGCTCAAAGTTGGTAAAGCAGCGAGCGTTCCTGTGAACAACCGGTTCAATGGCCAAGGTCCTCCTCCTCTCTGGGCTGCGAAGGCGCCGTGGAGCTCTGTCAACACGCGTACCTCCGACACAACGGCGCACATTTCTAACTGCCTTTTGATGACCAAGGACGTCAGCAAACCTCCCTTCCTTTGTTCTGCACTGCTTTTCATTGGCTACGTCAGAGCGAGGCCTGTGGGATGTTGAGTTATCTAAACGAACAAAGCCCGGTGAACAGAACCAATGAAATACTTTTAGGTTTGAACATCTCGTCTGTTAAGACACTTTACACTTGCACACACTGACAATCCCTGCAGGAAAAATTTAACAGTTGGTTCACTTTTTTTTTTGCAGCCAAATAATGGCAGCTGTGACAAGCAGACCGAAGCAGGCTGAGACAGTGGACCCTTTCTACGTCTCTGAAGGTGTTCATGTAGACCCGGGTGCTGCCAGAACACACTTTGTCACCGATGATGTAGCTAATTTCAAGCATCTCAGTGTTCTCATGGTTCATTACCTTAGGCATCTGCTGCTGTCTTTGACCTTCAGACTAAACAAAAAGGAAAAGAAGGCGGCTGAAATCAAAATAATTAGTCGTTGTCAGCGTTGGTAACTACTTCCAATATACACTTTTTATATATATATCGTTTGAAATGGTCTTTACACCCAACAGCAGTAAATAACGTATGGGCTCTGTCATTTGTAGCTACTGCAATCCTATAAGTCAGACAAATGCACAAATGCACCAATGAAATGCCTCGACACTAGGGCTGGGCGATATGAAGAAAATCAAATATCACGATATTTTTTACCAAAGACCTCGATATCGATACCGCAACAATATTGTAGTGTTGACTATTGGTGCTTTCACAAAATATTTACACAATGAGATTTTTGATGAATAATGACAAGTAATATGGATATAATAACTAAGTGGGTAAAGGCAAATAATAGAACAGCTAGAACAGTCTGGTAAGTTCATAAAATGACATCACTTTACTGTAATGCAGCCTTTAAAACCAGTAAAAGACAACACTAATGCCATATTACGATATCCAAAATCTAAGACGATATCTAGTCTCATATCACGATATCGATATAATATCGATATATTGCCCAGCTCTACTCGACACATCGTCACCTCTTTTTTGACCAGGAAATGGGAGCGATAGTGATGACACAGTAACTACTGTATGTAACTACATTCATCAGAAAGCGCCGGTTTGCAATGAGTATCTGTATAAGCCCGGGCCAAAACTCTAATGGGCTGGTCAAGTCAAGAACTGCCAATACTATTGGCAACATAGTATTTATTGTACAAAATGAAAATCAAAATAATCGGTGTCAGAAATCCCAGATTGGTTTGTTCTCAGTGGAAGAAGAAGAATGTGCGTCGGTCTCTAGAGCAGCAGAGTCTGGTTTGCCAAGTTTGCCACCATGTAGGAGCAGGATACAAACTGGGGATGAAGGGGCTGGGGGTGGCTGCTCACAGAGGTTGCATGCTTGAATTAGTGCAGGTTACCATCAGCCCGGGAGAGTGCTGAAGCGAGCTGCCACGCATGTACACGATCACACACACACAGCAACAACACACCACACAGACAAGCCCGCTGAGAAACATTGGCACAGCATCTCCAAGCCGCACGCTTTTTTTCCCCTCCCTCTTATTTTTTTTATGGACACATTTAGACATACAGCATGCACACGGGCACGCAGTTGAAAAATGGCATCACTGCATTCACTCTCACCCAAAGCTTCTCTCTCTTGCGAGCAGACTAAATGCAGAGTAACGGTTATGTAACTGCAGCCGTTTCCACCGTTCAGTTCTACTCCATCAGAGGAAGTATGCGCCACATTCAGCTCAACGGGCCCTGCAGCTACTGTCACCACATTTTACAACCGCCTTCATTCAATGCACTGCCATGTTGACTTCATGAATACTCCTGTGGTGGTGGAAAGGCATTTGCCCAATAATGACATGGCCATATTGGTTTGACATCATACTTTGTGGAAAACGCGAACAAATCGATAGTACAATAATAATAAAGGATGATATAATAAGCAAAGGTGAGGGAAGTCCAAATTAATGGGGATGACATTTCAATAGATTCTGAAACACAGGATCAGCTTTATGTAGAGTTAGCCACTTAGCCGATTTATAGTAGATTCAAATTTGAACTTATGATTTGGTAAAAAGGCAAAAGAAAGATAGAGATTGTTGGCTAATATTACACAAATTACACAAAATACAATGTTTTATTACCTCTTCTATTGTACCCCCCCTATTTTACTTGTTTGGTTGTTTCACCTGTACACATATTGACGTTTTTGGGTGCTAAGTCAATGTGCTGGAGAATATGTGGATATACAGATTTCTGCAGCCACAGCCTTCCTTTGTGATTCATTGATTTTTATTTTGAGTATACAAACAACGGACATAAAAAACATCCTTGGGTGCTTAGTCAAACCCAGAGGTTAGCACATGAAAGTGTAATGCAACACTTGTTTCCAATGTGGACCTCAGTGTTAAGACAATACGTCACTATACACTCATCAAATACATCTCTATATTGCACATCAAGTAACCTGGGGCCGTTCCCTTGATATCATAATTGAGTTTTAACTGACTGACACTCCGGCGCAACTGGCCCATCTACTGAACTCCAGGGGTCCCACATGGGTTCTTGGGGGAACATTCAAAAAGGTGCCTACTAACTATATTATTTTGCAAGACCTGCTTTCTACTTTTTAGCTTATGCGATAAACCACTAATCCAGGCCGAGCACGCATAGTCAAAGTGACAGTGAATTAAGGCTCCAACCAGCAGTTTCCTTACCCTAAAGTGAAACCGTCTAGTGTGGGGATACAGGAATATCAACTTGTTTGCTCCTTTCTTCGGTATTCCCTCAGCGAGCAGCTCACCAGAGAGACCCGCTGATCCAGAGTCACCCCCAAGACATGGGACACTAGTCTTGAATTCAATCCTGTTCTCTGCACACTCTACCCATCAATCAGTCAATGTATTTGTCACGTGAAATCATATAAAATACAATTTCATTGAAATGCCCTTACAATTTATGAATAATAATAAAAAAAAAAAAAAAACATTTTCATACCATGATCTTGTCTGCTCTGAGATTTTTAAATGCAAGACAAGACAGTCTTGGTCATGCAGCAGAGCAGGGTAAGAAACTTTTCTATATTTCTATTTAAGATTTGTTGAGGCTACACACGGAGAGTAAGCCTAGTCTTATAGTGTAAGCAGTGAATGGTGTTTATGTTTTTTAATGGCGTTACATTGGTGAAGAACACAAAGAGTTGTTTGGACCCAATTAGGAATCGCCTGTCTTGACTTGTGACTCGCAAAACAACAATTTGGGACCACCCCTACCACTGGCATTAAAGTGATCTAAATACGATGCGTCCCAACATTGTCACAGCACAACAGAAAAGTGTACAGGGGATATGTATATATTAGCCTTGATAAGATCTCTTGACAGCTTCTTCACGAAGTTCTTGACGAACAAATAACTCTTTGCCGTTAATAATCTGAGACGGTATAACGCAATGTGTGTGCTGACCCAGCCAACATCACAGTAAGGGTGACATAATGTTATACTGTAATATGTTTGTAAAATGAACCACCCTACATGAAGCTTTTATGGTCTCACTACCTAATTGGAAATTCAATTAATGGCTGGCTTGTTCCTCCAAAAAAAAAAAAGAAAAGGTCTTGAAAAAAAAAAAAAAAAAAAAAACCAGAAAAAGGTTGGTTTGCTTTGTAACCCAGCACCATACATCCTCCGAGAGGACTGGAGTCGTTTAATTGACCTTATATAGCAAAGTAAAGTGGATGATTAGCTGGAATCGATCTAAGTCCTCTCACGACACCCAGTGACATTTCCTCCCTTATTTTATTTTATGTTTTGCCTCTCTTTTTTTCCCTGTCAAGGCCCTACAGCTGAGTGACCATGCAGCAGGAAGCTAATATCACCACGCTAATGCAACCCTTCATCTTCCCGCTCCACCCCTGCTATTTTTTTTTTCGTGGCAGCAGTGCTGGACTGGAAAAAAATAATGGATTTCCTTGCAAATGGAAATGGGGAAAAAAAAAAAACTTGGGAGAAAAAGACAAGAACAGAGGCCCTGGCTGACGTGTGTGAGACTGGGGCCCCTGAAAGCTGAGGTCTTGGTTCTTTACAGATTAGAAGATCAGCCCTCCCAGTACTTCCCCTCAGGGCCGCGCAAAAGGGAGAGCGGTGGAGGAAAAGCTTTGATTCGGATGCAGCTCTGCCAACGTTTCCATCCCAGAGCTACGGATGCTCAATCTCCTGTCTGAACCAGCTCCCAAAAAACAGGCTTTTCTGCTGTAATGCAGACTAAATCTCTAATTACAATTTTCGGGCTTGAGTAGCAGAAGTCATAATTATGGTACCTCTTATTATGCAAATTAATTGACTGATTCCAAAGAATTAATTACCTCTTGTCCCAAGTTTGATTAGCAAATGAGAGTTTTCGGCTCCTATTTTGATTTGGTGTTTGGATTTATTTTTGTGTGTGTGTGGAAATAATGGGGATAATAAGGAAACAAAAGGTGATGCGGATGCAATGTGCAGGATGAATGGGAAACTGAATGGAATATTTACTCAGAACTACAACAGATGAGCCTTTCTGGAACATGCAGTGTGTGCAGATATCAGAGTTACATTCATTCCTTTGTCAAGGTAAAATGTAAGAATGAAATTAAGACTATTTTTTTGGACAAATTATGCAGGGTTTTAAGATTCTTGCATTGTCTAACATGAGAAAGGCTGTAATTTGTTGAGGTGCTATACTAGAGGCTTACATATTGGTTTGAATACGTTTGGCTCCATACATGTAACCGGTACACGTGTGTAAAGTAAGATAGAATAATAAAAATCGACTTATTCTGACAAAAATACTAAATTGAATTACATATCTATGAGAAATTCAACCTAAAAAAATTCAAACGGATTCATGTTATCAATTTCATGGCCTGCTATATTTCTATAATGACAACACATTGGCCAAAACTATGTGGACACCCTTGTGTCGGTCCAAAAAAGTAAATCACAAGGATATTTTCAGACAACAGTGCTGAGTGGATATTGTTTTGGAAATGTGATGCTGAATGATCAGTTATGGGCATCATAATTACTTTGGCCCTGTAGTGTATACTGCAGACTTTTTTTAAGAAGCTGCAGTCCCACTGAAGAAAGAACGTAGTCAATGACATATCGACTTAACTATTCCAAGTCTAAGCATGAGGCTCCAGCCCCAGCTCTACATCGTTGCTGCGATGTGCCTACAGCATGCATTCAAATAGAGTTGTATCACCTCACCCTCCTTGACATTTTCAAAGTTAGTCCACCTCCAAGAAAGCGTGAAACGAGCGGTCCTAATCCCTGCCTTAGCTCCGACTCAGTGCCTCCAGTTCACCTCCAGCAGGATTCAAAACAAAGGCCTGGCAAATGACATGCATGGGCAGAGAGGCAGCGCACAATGTGGTCCACCTGAATAGACTGAAATTAACTAGTCTTGACAAAGCCAGGGGAGATGAGAAAGAGTCCAATCAAAGCTCCGAGGCCCGATTCGCCGTACGAAGAAACCCCTCAAAGCTGGAATAAGCTAGACCCTTGACTTGTACCTGTGAGGCACATGCTTTCCATTCGGCTCGGTCATTATCACTAGATCAGAACTGCAGCAAGAATTAACAGGCTAATTGGTTCTGTTAAACAGACAGAGACAGGCATTATAAGAACTATTGAGCTGAATTCAATGAACTGCCGTCTTCAGTGTTTGAACCGGTGGACAAGGTCAGAGCTCAAAGACTCAGTAATAATGCAGGTTGCAAAGAGAATAGGTACGTGTCAGAGCAAGACAATCCACATCAGCATCCAGCCTGTGGGTTTGTTTTGCAATAAGCCTGCAGTTGTTGCTGGCAGGGCTAATTATGAGGACAGCCGTTACACTATATGATACATTTCCACATAACAGAACCCTAATTTTGCCTGCCGGGCGTTTGGATTCTTCCTTTCTAATGGAAGATAACAGGAGCATACGAATAGCAATTAAATGCTGCTCAACTTTGGTGAGATTACACTCCTGAGAAAGACAGCCAATGAGAGCAGTTGTATTGCCTCTGAGAAGAGAGAGGAGACAATGTG
>NC_053127.1:9536275-9693775 GCF_010015445.1 Perca fluviatilis | reverse complement strand
CTTTCCCAAACTGTGTTTTGCCAAAGAAATAATTAGGTGTTCTGACAACACCGCTTTGGTGCCCTAAGTCGCTGAGCTTCTGTAGATGTGGTACATTTTGACTAAATGAAGATTATTGCTGCCATTTTGGCTTCCATTTTACCACTTTTTCATTTGGGTAACACATCTTCACCTATTATCTGACATCATAAAGACATTACCTCCATTAGATGACAAGATTGAGTTAATGTCTTCTAATAGGCTCATAAGCAGCATTCTGAAAGCAGACACTAGATGAGAGGGAGAGAGCAAGCAGCATCATTTTAATGAATGTGTACATAGCTCTCCATTTGGGTCGAGAGGGAAAAAAAATAAATTAGCAAGTGCTAAGCATCACAGCTCACGCCATATTTCTGTCAACTGGGATTGGTTTACCATAGTGTGAACGAAGCCACAATGTCTTGGAGAGGATTAATATTTGATGAAGGCTAAGTGCAGGGAGGGAACCATAAGGTTTAGTTTGCAGAAGTGTGAGCAATTGTATGTGACGAGGACAAAAGGTCAGGTTTGTTTGGCATCAGTGTAGGTCATAACAAGCATCTTTGCAAAAGGTTTATTTAAAACCTGCATGGTTTCCTTTGGATAATTTGGTCTCAAGTCTCAAGCAAGGTTTTAGCATGGGGACAACGTTGTGCAATTGTATCAAGCAAGTAATAGCACTAAAGCTCACACACTTGGATACAACCGACGGGGAGTGGAATTAAGTTAACAATTAGGGGTAGGATTCAAAAGATTCACAATCCGCTTCAGATGGGACCATGTAAAGCTAAACAAACCAAACCTAGATACAAAAACACACAATTAAAGATGGCAGTACAATTCAGATTGCATAGAATAAACAAAACCAAATGTATTCTTGGTATATGGTCAAAAGAATGTGAACACACCTGTCCCCTTACTTTTGGGTTTCTGTGGAGCTGTTAATCATGATTTGGGGTAGGCCCCTTAGTTCCAATGAAGTAAAACCTGAATGCTACAGCATAGAGCTGGGCAATATATCGATATTATATCGATATTGTGATATGAGACTAGATATCGTCTTAGATTTTGGATATCGTAATATCTTAATATGGCATTAGTGTTGTCTTTTCCTGGTTTTAAAGGCTGCATTACAGTAAAGTGATACTTACCAGACTGTTCTAACTGTTCTATTATTTGCATTTACCGACTTAGTCATTATATCTACATTACTGATGATTATTTATCAAAAATCTCATTGTGTAAATATTTTGTGAAAGCACCAATAGTCAACACTACAATATCGTTGCGGTATCGATAGAGGTATTTGGTCAAAAATATCGTGATATTTGATTTTCTCCATATTGCCCAGCCCTACTAGAGCATACAATTCTATTTTAAACAATGTGCTTCAGCCATATCAAGAAACCTATTGGACGAACTGGATCGCCGACTGCAAGCCAGGCTTTATCAGTCACCATCGGTGGCCGACCTCTCCAAAGCTATTTGCTGAATGGCGGCAAACCTTCAGCCAGGTCCAAAATATTGTGGCTTCGCAAAAGAGTGGAGGCTGTTATAGCAGCATATTAACGTCTGTGGTGCTGACATGTCATGTTAAACAACCACATACTGTGTGGATGTAATGTTTGGAGGTCCACATATTTATGGTATGCGTACAGCATAGTCTACAGTTAGCATAGTGTATATGAAGCCACTTTTAATTTAATGAGCCATCCCAATCTCCAGTTTTCAAGAAACCCTTTTTTTGGCTTTCGGTTGTGAAATATTAACCAATAAGATATGAATACATATTTAATGAACAATTTTAGATTTAAACCGATGTAGTGTATTATTGCAATGACACACTGCACACTCCGACAGACCTTAAAATAGTTCATTAGTTGGCAACAGTATGAAGCCTATTAGTAATAGGTTCATTTCAACCTGGGGAGTAGATAAATCGGCATAATCCTCGTCATGCTCGTGCCAGGATATGTTATCCAAACCCGTATAAAGCATCTAAATATGGAAGCATTGGGATAGTGAATGTTTGGCTGTGTCCACATAATATATATTTCTATATAGACTCAATGCAGTTTTTTTGTTTGTAGAGATTCAAAGGGGTCGGATCACACCTAGTTTATGTCTGATCTTTCTTTAAATGCACTGACTGACTTACCATTGGGTATAGCACCCTTACCCCAAATGTACATGCCTGGTTTTGCAGGTTGCAAGTCGGCTACATTGCAGTTTTACATTGAAATTCTCTCTCTCTCTCTAAAGACAGCCAGGGGGACTCAGTCATCATGGACTGTTAAACAAAAACTATGAGCCGATACCTGCTAAAAGCTGTAAATATCCGTTGTTTCTCAGTGGGATTGGCAGTGCCAGCAACTGATTCAATGTAAACATCAAAAGTAAGTCAGGGTTTGTGCAGCGTTTTTTGGTTTTTGGGGTTTATTAGTATTCCAAGTAAAATATGTCCATTATTAAATACATAGGCACCAAAAAAAGAAAATATGGTATCTGAATTTAATCCAGGTTTGACATACTATATGGCACACAGTTTACTTTTTAGTTATTCTGTACCACTTTCTATACATTACATCTATATGTTGTAAGCTTTTAAAAAAGGTGTTAGTCACCCAACACTTCCTTGCTGTCGCTGATAGCTGCAGGCTATGCATACACATTGACAGGTAGTATAAAACAGCACGAAGCACTGACTAATGCTCTATTTATTCCATGCAGCAACATTGTGATGCTACATTGATGGCAGTGCGAGTAGGGAAAATTACCAGGCTGCCTCTCCACAGGGCACAGGCCTGACTGATTATTCACAAAGACTAGCCTGGGTGCACCATAATCCCCTTGTTTCTGAGGGGGGCCTGATTGTGCTGCCATACATGCAGGAACTTTAATAAAACAAAACTTCAGAGGAAGCCTGCAACGTGGGGCCGTGCTGGGTTAGGGGGGAAAACTATGCGTGACTGATCTACCAGTTGTCTGATCTGTCTATGTACATTGGCTACAGCTGAGTAAAGCCAGCAGTTATGTAATAACTGGGGCTTTAGCATGATAGGTGTAGTATTGTTAAAACATACAGTGTATTCTTTGGGCAGCTGCATGCACCAAACCCATCACAGCCGTACCTCATTGGCGTCGATAGTAGCTAGTGGCCTTGTTGATAATTCAAACTAAATTCTATTGAGCCAGTTACTGACAGTTTACAGCAGCAGGGCTCGACAGTAACGGTTGCCCGGTTGCCCTTGGCAACCAGATTGAGTCAATTGGCAACCATTTCGTGGTTTCTGGTCGCCCCCTTTGGCAACCACCTTTTCAATATTTGTGTTTTTTTTAATTTATAAAAACAAATCAAAACTTACAAAACTGGAAAATGTATTTCAAAAGAAGTTAACATTTTATATGGTTGTCTCCGTAAATTCTAAAACACTAGCTACGTTCATGCGCAACACAAAATGTAAGCTGTGGTGCGACCGCTTTCCACGAGCGCATTTGCCGTGAAAAGATACAGGCAACACAATTTTCTGTTCACATTAACGCCGCATGTTAAAATCCGGTGCCAATATGGATTTCGGTGCCTCATGGACCTTTTTCACAGCAGACATTTTGACTTGTCATAGTAGGAAAAGCACAGTTGAAATGGATAACCTTAATGATGGCTCAATTCCATCAAGTGTCCCAGTAAGCTATTTCAGTGAGTCAGCATGCACAATACCAGGACCTCTCCTAAGTGGAATGCAGCCATCATTAATGGTTTTGAATACACTTGTGCATTTCCTACTATGACATGTCAACATGTCTGCCGTGGTAAAGGTCTATTGCGGTGCCACGTAAATGTCTGCACTGCTCTCTGGTGCTCCGAAACAGACGTTCGAGGCAACAGAAACATCGCTGCACGTCACGCTAGTAAACACTAAACACGTTACACTTGGCAGCAGGTAACGTTAGCCTACCGTTAGCTACAGTAGTAACTGGATTAAACACTGTTAAAATGCTGACCGCTAAGTGGTGTAAAAGTGGGACTGTATTTCACTGTAGAGGATTCCAACAGCGAGACAAACAACAGTCTGCCGCTAAAGCTATGAGCTAAAAGACACAAACTAGCACTGGTCACTGCTGTTGTCTGAAAAACAATGCAGACGGGACTAAATGTTGCGTTTACTGGTAAACTGGTAAACCTCGTGGTGCATTCAAAGTTATTGTAAAATACCCTTTTCTCATTTGTTTTTTTCTTTAAGTTTAATCTATCAACTAGCTTCGCTACCTTCTTCGTTGCTCTGCCTGGTTGTAGCGCTATTCTATTACGTGCAGAGGGAATTTGAAAGACAACCATTTATCCCGCCCCTCGGATTGAGCTCTGTCAATGGTGAGTTCCCAGACCCAACATCTTGATGTGGGTCTGGCTTGCATACCCCTATTTGGGAGGGATGGAAAATGATATTGCAAGCCATTATCTCATGGTTTCATTATAAAATGTGTGGTATAGTTACATAAGAAATTAACTGCTCCAAATATAGGCAGTTTAAAACATGGCAATCGTATTGTCAATTTCAGCAACCAAAAGCTGATACCTGGTTGCCAAGCCAACCACTTTAAAAAGTTAGCGTTGAGCCCTGAGCAGGATAAAACTCTTTGGAAAAACAAGCCTTTTAAAAACAACACTATATTTCCAACATGTTAACAACACCAAGGCCCACACATAAGCCATACTCCCATTCTAAAAATGGCTTATGATACAGTGACTATTAAGTAAGTAGTTAGTGGACACCGACCTCTCTACCTAAAGAAATGTCTTTAAAAGTTCAACCGTAACGTTGAAGGTCAAAATTCACTGTCTAAATGAACAGCAATGACACAACTACACTCTTAGATTCTACACTCCCCCAAAGTTCAGCTTCCATTAAACAATGTCCCAATTGTTCCAACTGCTCATTAATTTCAGTGGGACACACATTGTCAGTCTCTAAGCCATGGTAAATTACTCGCTGGCACCAACTCAAAAATCATATAGAAAGTGGCTGTGTCAGCTTTTGCAAAACACTTGTTCTCCTCCCAGCAGCTTCAATCTTTGTGCCACTGTCAGAGTCTCATGTGAACAGTGATGGGTATCCAGCTTTATAAAGTAATCAAACCCAGTACAACAAAAGTTTTCCAGTCAGTAGTTGACCAACAGAATCTATTTCTTTATAGAGCCATTACGGCTTGTCTGGATAACAGGCCGACAGACAGAATTGCCAGGGGTCCAATGCATTGTTCCCATTCTTTGAGAGCTGAAAAAATAAATTAAATCAGCATTCATCAATGTGCTATGCTGCTCATATTGTAGCAGAAATGCGGGGCAGCTATACCTACAGAGAACAGGCCCAACCAAAGAGTTTTTGGGGCCCAGGGAAGAATTTGATTGGCGCAGTCAATTTGGGAAAGAGCTATGTGTCGAAATCAAGCAGGATGTGGAAACAAAACAGCGTCTATAAAGCTAATTCAATTCAATTTTATTTATAGTATCAAATCATAACAAGAGTTATCATAACTGAACAATCAATGAACAATCATAACAGAGTAGGTCTAGACCACACTATAATTTACAAAGACCCAACCATTCCAGTAATTCCCCCAAGAGCAAGCATTCAGTGGCGAGGAAAAAAAACTCCCTTTTAGGGAGAAAACTCAGACAGACCCAGGCTTCTTGGTAGGCGGTAGGGCTGCACGATTATGGACAAAATGATAATCACGATTATTTTGATCAATATTGAGATTGCGATTAATTATCACGATTATTTGTTGACTTTAACCAAAACTAATTTTTAATTGTCACATAGGCTAATTATAACTGCTTTTACATCCATATTGTGCTACATTCCTGCTAATACATCCATATGGTGCTACATTCCTCCTTTATTGAAGGATACTGTGAAGCAGTATGCCATTTCAGCTGTTGTGTGACCGCTTTCCATACATGCACGTTTGCCGTAAGGTATCTACCTGACGAAATAGCAGCGCGGATTTCGGTGGCTCATTACACTGCTACTTACATGTCTGTGTTGCGCTCTGATGCTCCGAAACCCACGTTAGATGCAACATAAACATCGCTGCATGTCACGCTAGTAAACACTAATAACACCTGACACAGCAGGTAACGTTAGCCTACCGTTAGCCACAGTAGTAACTGGATTAAACACTGCTAAAATGCTGACCACTCAACGGTGTAGTGTGACAGGATTCCAACAGCGGGACGTCTAACAGTCTGCTGCTAAAGCTATGAGCTAAAAGACAAACTAGCACTGGTCACTGCTGTTGTCTGAAAAACAATGCAGACAGGACAAAATGTTGCGTGTACTGGTAAATTGGTAAACATTGTGACCGGCTTATGATGACCGACTGCTACCCGTTGTGGAATTTTCCTCACATTACTCTGTCCTCTGTGACTGTCTACATCTAGAAACTAAGCTGCGCGGTGCAGGGAACAAATCTGATTGGCTCATGGAGGCATGTGATCAGACAGTGGTTTATGGAGCGCTAGGTTGGCTTTGCAAAAACTTTGATAAGGAGCGTTCTATGAACGGAATGACACATTTTAAATATCGCTCGATCACGCAAATTTGATCGTGGGAAGCCAAAATCGTGATCGTGATTAAAATTTGATTAATTGTGCAGCCCTAGTAGGCGGTGTCTGTCGGTGCCTAAGAATGCTAATGCCAAGAATGGCAACACTTACATGCTATAATCATATTCAGTCAAGAGCTGGGTGTCCTTTGACAGATTTTGATACTAGTGCTTCAGTCAATACTAGAATTTCAGTACCACAACCAAAATACTTTACTGTATACAGTATCTTTTAATTATATATATAACATGTTTTTCATTTGACAAAAAAGGAGTGGATGTGCTAAAATGTTAAAATGGTGTGTCTTAACACAAGTAGCAATAGAAACATTTTTGACTCAATAAAAAAATTGAAACATTTTGGTTAAAATTCTAAACTCTCAAAAATAACATTCTGACCAGACATGAAATGCCAGGTTTTAGTACTTGATGTTTCAGATACTCTGGGCTAAAGACATATTTTAGTCAGTTCCAAAAAATAAATTTTTGAGGATTAATACCTAGCTCTAATCAACAAAAATGTGAAAAGCAAAGAGAACGGAACAAGGCCACACACACACACACACACACACACACACACACACACACACACACACACACACACACACACACACACACACACACACACACACACACACACACACACACACACACACACACACACACACACACACACACACACACACACACACACACACAGGTACAGCTTAGTCCATCACAGGCTCGGTTATTCAATCTTCACTTGAATTAAATGTTCTTTTGCAGCCATCTTTAATAAGTGAGGGGTAAAGTTAGGTGAGGGCTTTAAACCAAGAACTCAATAAGTCTGTTGTCTGCTGATTAATTTTGGTAATTTTGATATTTAATTAAAACAACCATGAACTCAAAGCCAAAATGTCTCCGCCTGGTTCAGTAATGAATCACTGTCCTTAGAATCAATTTCATTAAAGAAATCCCTTTGAAATGTAAAATTTCTACAGAACTCAGGACACCAAAAGTGACATGAAGGGACATGAAGGATATACTTAGTATATCAGTTGCAAGCATCTTGGTTTCAACAACATAATAAGTAACTAATTATGGGGTCTGTCTCTGAACTTCTTGTATGCCCGAGCAAAATTCAATTTACAAAAAAAGAATCACACATTTTTCAAAATGTATGTTCAATTTGCCATTTTTTTAATCCACTTCTTGCATGAATGTCCAGATGGGATCTGGCATTTTAGGACTTAAGGAGTGCTCACAGTTTTAAATTATTAATGTGACCCCATATGATTAATGGACAATATGTTACAGTACCACATGAAATGCCCAGGTTTTATCTTAGTATTACAGTAGATAGTAGGAGATACAATCTTGGAAATGTATCTGTGCTAGACCTTGCAGTCACAGTCTACTGCCGTTGTAATTTTTCCTCTGAATGATCCACAGATGTCATTTTCCCAAACATTAGTGAGACAAAATAGAAAGCAGACTGACATGGCCGTCACACTCAGCCTTTGCTATTTTTGTTCTGAAATGACCCACCCTTGTCATCTTTCAGCACATTAGCGTGACAAAATAGGAAAGAGATTGAAGTGGCACCATCTGTGGGTGACAGAGGACGCAATTAATTGATTGTTACTGGCTGATGTGCTCTTTCACACTATGCTCTTTGTTTTTTGAATATATATATATATATATATATATATCTATCATTGACTGACCAAAGTACATTTATACAAATTAAAAAGAGAAAAAGCAATCACAATTTGCAATACACATTTACAGTGGTATCTATATAAATGTGCTCCAGATGATTACAACACAATACAACAATTAAAATGTTTAGTGCTGAAACAGTTAATTGATAATAATTAAAAATAAAAATGTATGTTTTATGTATCGGATGTTATGGTGTCTGGAATGTACAGGTACATACTGTACATATTAGCCTCATTTGTACCAAAGTACGGTTGACCACTTGGATTGAGAAGTAAGGCCAAATAAGAGACTTTTGGATCCTAAAGACGAAGTATAAACTTGGCACATTCTTGCCTCACTTGACACAGGCTTGTGATATATGAAAAGCCCGACCTCCTATATGAGGTATAATGGTGTTTTTAATGGCTTTCAAGAAGCACTAATAGAGCCTTCTAAGCTACAATTATTGGCCAATCATTCTGGTGTGGGAGGTAATATATGTGGAGCAAAGCACCATCCTCCGCTACCATTGTTCAACAGGCCAGAGTTGACATGGAGGCTGTACAGTGACAGGAACAGCTACAATAAAGGCTATGTAGGTGGTGGTTAGCCAGTGATTTCCATTTGACAATCCACAGGGGTGGATCATGAACTACTAAAGTCACTGTATGTAAACTCACCAGGTCCATTCTGCTAGTGGTCAATTAGGTTTCCAAAATAAAAAAAATAAAATGGTGAGAGGTAAGACTAAATAGCCCCATAGCAGATGTGGATATTTCTCCATATTGTAATTCTACTACTGCTACTTCTGTCTCCTTGGCTTCACCCCCCTCCCCTTCGAGTGTTGATGGATGGATATGGAACTGCTTAACAATGTTGGTAATGTTGGGTTATGTCACTCCAGTTAGCTTCAAAATAACTTTATTGTAAAGCACTGCACGTAGGTGAAGCTGAAAACATTTACATTCTCCAAAGTAAACATCATTTCATCACTGATCAATTATTAACAGAAAACAACCATGCCACCTCAAGTAAACCGTTTCGAAAGGTCAGTGGCCCCTGAAATGCATAGATTCAGAACATAACATTTTCTTCAGCTTTATGTTGCGGGTATTGTATCATCATAACTTGTAACTCAAAGAAGAAATGTCCCGATAAACCAAGATTCTGTTTAGCAATCAGCTCTGTAGAGGAAGCTGGATGATCCTGGCATGTCAGGTCAACTCTGCAATGCTAGACAACCAATCAATGCGCTGACAGTTTGCTAGACTCGCAGCTTCTCATCCTCAAAAAAATATTCTCATGCGGATTAACTGCTCCTTCACCCATTTTCATTTTCAGACAAGAAGGTATTAATCTGACAGCCAAGTGAAGCCCAACAAATACTACACACTTCAAAGCATCAGGAACTGCTTTGGAAAACCGGCTGGGTTCAAAAATTTCCTTTCATTCCTATTTTCAGTCGGAGACACCTACCCTTCCCATGGTGTTTATAACGACTTTTAGTAAACCCTAAAATAAAGAGTAGCTTACTGATGTTCCAACTGAACATTTTTAGCTCATTTAAAGTTGGATCCACTGCTCGAGTTGAGTATGTTAGTGCTGGGGGAGCAGGTAAAGCCTTGGGTAAATTCTCAAGACTCACAACGCAAATACACCACTGTCCTCTTCTCACTATGTACACACGATCAATCTGTCATGCTCCCTTCATTGTTATTTAAAGTCCTGCTAAAGCAAAAGTGTTCGGAGTCTGTCACACCACAGGAAAATGTACAGTATTAACCACCCAGCCAAATAGTAGTAGCCTAAAATTTGGTTTCAAAATCGTGAAACAAAAGCAGCATTCTCTGCTCTGGGATGCTTAGGGGCGTGTCCAGTGAAGGCGCTGAGTCGAAGAACGAGCCGCTGCCACGGGCCGCTGGCATCGGCAGACTCTCACTGCAGCTTTGTTAGCTCACTGGCACATACACCAAGTAGCACACACAGCCTATAGCACAGCACACAACCCGCTGAGCGGAAGAACGGGCACCACTCTGCGGAACAGGCTATCGTTAGCAGCTAACCCAGTAGCAAACACAGTCTACGGTAAGACAGCACCCACCCACCCACACCCACACACACGAAGAAGAGTGCCACTTCACAGCGGCAGACGGCACAAAGCACACCCCCAAAGCAGTGAGCTGTAGGTGGGTTTGGGAAAGACTGAAGAGTATATTAGTTACGGCTATTCGGCTTGTGTTTGTGTGATTGTGGGATTTAACAGAGTTGTTTATCCATGTATTTATTAGGCTGAAAGAGCTAAGAGAGCTTGTGGAACGTAGCAAACTTGCACCGCTCAAACAGGGGGTAGACGACACCCATCGATGCTATGAGCTCTAACGTTAGTAGTAACATCGATTTTAATATAGCAGGGGAGGGCTTATGTTAAGGAGGACTTCAGTGTGTCGTTGAACCATGATTTCAGGCTGCCCAAAAACATCCTGGACACAGAAATGGTGGAAAAGAAAAAAAAAAAAAAAAAAAAAAGGTCACTTAACAGTCCAACTCCACAATTCAGTACTACAGTTTACAGGCATTCTTTTTATTTTCTAACATGTATAATGTGTTTATAACAAAATCACAGATTTTGCTTTACCCAGATTTTAATATTTAATTTAACTGTAGACACTTTGTCTCCATCTGCCTCGTTTATTTCAAGTTCAGTTAGTGATGTCCTACCTTTCACAGATAGTCTTTCACCTCCTACGCAGAGCAAAGTGTCTTTTGGCTGCACTGCATTTGGTCTACTGTTTAAGGACAATTAGAAGAAAAAGTATAGACTTTTTAAGTGCTGGGCTAAGGAAAACTCCTGGAGAAAGCCCAATGCCCACACACAGTCCCGCTCCCAAAGAACTTGTAATGGATGGAAGGATGGACAAGAGTTTCAGCATAACAGCTTGTCCTGAGGTCAGACAGCAAAGAGCCATGACCTGGCAAAAAAAGGCCTGGGTTCTAAGCATTGCCCGTCCATTACCGTTGCGTGGGAGCACGGTGTGCAGGCACTCTGCTTTTGCTCCTGTCGGTGGACAAATAGGTATCTGTACCTCCCGCAGGATGTGATTTCTCCCAGAGTGCTTGTTCAGTGCGACCGCTGGAGGGGGGATCTAAAGAAGAACTTGTTTTTTGATAGTTACAAAGTAAAACCAAAACCAGATACAAGGCAACTGAAATATGTCCTGCTATCAAACTCCTTTGCCGCCATCTAAGAACTACTAAATCTATCAATGGTTTTTCTGTGGGCACCTTTCTATGGGACAAAAAGAACATGCCACCAAAAATGCAGTATTGTTTTTTGTTGCTGTGGTTTATGGAGTGACTCATTTAACAATATTCATACATTTTGAATGTTACTGCATGCCTTCTTCAAGCGAGAGCGCAAGAGGACATACGCAGTTAACTGGATTCAAAGTCTGTCAGATCAGAGGCTGACGGAGAGCAGGGGGTGGTTTGTCCTACTTGCTGAAATATTGTTGTTTCCAGGGCCTGATTACTTGTGTTCCCGGGAAATAAACAAACCAAATGTACACCTATTCCCAGTAAGAGACACAGGCCCAAAGTGTAAATAAACACTGCTTAGATTTCAATCTTTGGCGAATGGTTAAATAATGGTTTTATAATGTATACAATGGTCTATGCAGGGGTGTCAAACTCAACTTCACTAAGGGCCACACTGGAAAATAAGAATCACATCAAGGGCCAGATGTGTTTAGTTTATTGATAGGCTTTTATTTAATCGAAAAAGTAAAGTATATTTGACTGTATTATTGCATGTGTCATATAGTCTTCTCACTTACAGTTTGGTCGACATAAAGTCCTAAAGAAGTCAGGCAAAAGTTCCTCAGCCATCATAGAAAAGAAGCGCCCAAAAACATCAGAAAAAGTGACAAAAATGTTGGAAAAAGTGGCAAAAACATTAGAAAAAATTACAAAAATTTCAGCAAAAACGTCAGAAAAAGTGACAAAAACTAAGTGGGCCAAAATGTATTGTGAACCTAAACTGATATGCGGGCCGGATCATAATCTGCGAGGGGCCGGATTTGGCCCGCGGGCCTTGAGTTTGACATATGTGGTCTATGGTCTTGACATGCCTTAGTGTTTTGATGAACATGTTACTTCTTCTATAAAAAGGTGTCCATGTAGTCTGTAAATGATCGACGTCGAATCAAGACTTGTAGTGTAAGTCATAATAAACACACTGCTACTCAGTCACAGCCAAATCTCCACGTAGAAATACTAGATTTCACAGGGCCAAACTGCAGAGAGCCTTGGCTTGCTGCAGAAAGCCCCACAAGCGTAGAATTGCATCAAAGGCGATTTGTGAGTCAGGAAAACCCTGAGACCACATTGAACATCCCGTTTATAGTCTTCATCAATAAGACGTTTGCTGCCAATTCTTATGCTCTAAACGCTGAACAGACTCGCTGGGCAAAATAATCCATTTCTGATGCCAACATGCCATTTCTGCTTTAACTCCGCTTTATATTGGTAACAGAACCAACCTAGTGATTAATCAACTCTTGTAAGGGGTCGTTATTTTTCGCTTTGAAAGAGCATCTTAATACCAACTGTTACACCCGCAGGATGCTAGCACTATGTAGAACAGGCTGCTAGGGTTTTGACAAGTCACATGAATTTATCACATAATATAAAGTGTTTCCTTTAGGATTTTTTTTTTTAGCAGTGGGGGCAGGTCTGTCCGAACAACCTACACTTAGAACGGACCCACCGCGGTGACGCTTTAGGTGGAGCTGTTCGTTTAATAGTCGACTCGGAAGAAAGCGAAAGTTTTGATGATGAACTACATCAACAACAGTATGTGGAGTTAAACTGGACCCAATAACCTCTGAATAGTTCTACTTATTGTTAAAAGGATACGCCACTGTTTGTTGAAATAGGGCTTATCACGGTCTCCCCTAGCTGTAGATAGGTGGGCCAATGCATTTTTTGTGCATGCATTGTTTTAGTCCGGTGCAACACCGGCAGCGCCGCCGCTAGCTTAGCGTAGTGAATGGAATCCTATGTTGCCGGTTAGCATGTTGTGAGTAAAAGTGAGCCAACAAAAGACAAAAAAAACCAACCTAATTACATGCACCGAGACAAAAAATGCAGTGGCCCACCTATCTACAGCCAGGGTAGACCATGATAAGCCCTAAACTCAACAAACGGTGGCGTATTCCTTTAAATTGCAATGTGGGGGGTGCATTATGTCGGCAGGATAGTTAAATTTTTTTGTACAGCCCTATTTCTGATACCGTGGTGGCAGAAATTTTGCCATGGTGGACCGCCACTACAAAAACAACATAGGAGGAAACACTGATATACAGTGGGGCAAAAAAGTATTTAGTCAGCCACCAATTGTGCAGGTTCTCCCACTTAAAAAGATGAGAGAGGCCTGTAATTTTCATCATAGGTACACTTCAACTATGAGAGACCAAATGAGAAAAAGAAATCCAGAAAATCACATTGTAGGATTTTTAATGAATTTATTTGCAAATTATGGTGGAAAATAAGTATTTGGTCAATAACAAAAGTTCATCTCAATACTTTGTTATATACCCTTTGTTGGCAATGACAGAGGTCAGACGTTTTCTCTAAGTCTTCACAAGATTTTCACACACTGTTGCTGGTATTTTGGCCCATTCCTCCATGCAGATCTCCTCTAGAGCAGTGATGTTTTGGGGCTGTCGCTGGGCAACATGGACTTTCAACTCCCTCCAAAGATTTTCTATGGGGTTGAGATCTGGAGACTGGCTAGGCCACTCCAGGACCTTGAAATGCTTCTTACGAAGCCACTCCTTCGTTGCCCGGGCGGTGTGTTTGGAATCACTGTCATGCTGAAAGACCCAGCCACGTTTCATCTTCAATGCCCTTGCTGATGGAAGGAGGATTTCACTCAAAATCTCACAATTCGTTCTTTCCTTTACACGGATCAGTCGTCCTGGTCCCTTTGCAGAAAAACAGCCCCAAAGCATGATGTTTCCACCCCCATGCCTCACAGTAGGTATGGTGTTCTTTGGATGCAACTCAGCATTCTTTCTCCTCCAAACACGACGAGTTGAGTATTTACCAAAAAGTTCTATTTTGGTTTCATCTGCCCATATGACATTCTCCCAATCCTCTTCTGGATCATCCAAATGCTCTCTAGCAAACTTCAGACGGACCTGGTTTAAGCAGGAGGACACGTCTGGCACTGCAGGATTTGAGTCCCTGGCGGCGTAGTGTGTTACTGATGGTAGCCTTTGTTACTTTGGTCCCAGCTCTCTGCAGGTCATTCACTAGGTCCCCCCGTGTGGTTCTGGGATTTTTGCTCACCGTTCTTGTGATCGTTTTGACCCCACAGGGTGAGATCTTGCGTGGAGCCCCAGATCGAGGGAGATTATCAGTGGTCTTGTATGTCTTCCATTTTCTAATAATTGCTCCCCCCAGTTGATTCTTCACACCAAGCTGCTTACCTATTGCAGATTCAGTCTTCCCAGCCTGGTGCAGGTCTACAATTTTGTTTCTGGTGTCCTTTGACAGCTCGTTGGTCTTGGCCATAGTGGAGTTTGGAGTGTGACTGTTTGAGGTTGTGGACAGGTGTCTTTTATACTGATAACAAGTTCAAACAGGTGCCATTAATACAGGTAACGAATGGAGGACAGAGGAGCCTCTTAAAGAAGAAGTTACAGGTCTGTGAGAGCCAGAAAGCTTGTTTATAGGTGACCAAATACTTATTTTACTGAGGAATTTACCAATTAATTCATTAAAAATCCTACAATGTGATTTTCTGGATTTATTTTTTTCTCATTTTGCCTCTCATAGTTGAAGTGTACCTATGATGAAAATTACAGGCCTCTCTCATCTTTTTAAGTGGGAGAACTTGCATAATTGCTGGCTGACTAAATACTTTTTTGCCCCACTGTATAGTAGTACTGAAGTCACTTATTCTGTCATTGTGCTCAACTTAATAAAAGAACGCCAGTAATACAAGTAATCATGGTACAATGCACAGCGGAGTGTACGACTGAAACTGTACGGGGTGTGCTGATGAAAAACGGTAAACCCTAGAACTAGCCCATTCACATTCATCACTATTCTACCTTAAATGTGCACTTGCACCCGTGTGATTGACCAACGCTGTCCACTGTCAGATGATACGACATTAGGCCTGCACGATTCGGGGGAAAAACATGAATCATGATTTTTTTTTAGCTTAGAATTGATATCACGATTCACTGCCACAATTTTTTTTCTCACAAAGTGTCATGTTTATTGCACACATGAACCATGACGAAACAAATTGGCAGTACCAAACAGATTTTTTGGCACCTATAGCACATTGTGCATCACCACAAGCCTGTACGCATAGAGGCTTCAATGAATAAAAATAAATAAAGTACATACTGGCCATTTAAGTACAGTAGGCTACCAAAAATAGTGACCTATAACACACTGAACTAAATATGGTCCCGATACAGGCTCTATCTGAACTCCTTGAACATCTTTACATAATTAAAACATGTCAATGTCAAATGCTTTCAATCAATTAATTGGAGAAAAAAAAATAAAAAATCCAAGTCATTTAAAAATTAAATCGCGAAAAGGGGTGAATCGAGATCACGATTTTATAACTTTTTATTGTGCAGGCCTATACGACATTACAGCAAAAGTTGAGTCAGGCTCAACCAACGGGTGTGTGTTAAAAAGGTTAACTACAATAATAGTAAAAATGTCCTTTCTGAAGAAACACCCTACATACAACATACTTATACGGCCTGTGTAAGGACAACTGGAAAACGAAATGACTCAGGAAGGTATCCTTTGTGTTACTACCAGTTCTTTTTCACGCAAAAGGGAATCCGATTGTAATACTAAAATGGAATTAAGTGGTACTTCACAGGTTTACAATCTCTGCACAACGCAGGACCCCATTGCTTGGCAGATAAGATCCCCCCCCCTCCGCATCGTCCAACTAGGACACAAAGAAAATGAGATGGTGCATTATTGTGCAGCAGTTGTCCGGCATTAGTGCTGAAAGTGTCAGTCAATACAGAGTTACAGTGCCTTGCGAAAGTATTTGGCCCCCTTGAACGTTTCGACCTTTTGCCACATTTCAGGCCTCAAACATAAAGATATAAAACTGTAATTTTTTGTGAAGAATCAACAACAAGTGGGTCCAAATTATGAAGTGGAACAAAATTCATTGGCTATTTCAAACTTTTTTAACAAATAAAAAGTAAAAAAGTGGGCGCACAAAATTATTCAGCCCCTTTACTTTCAGTGCAGCAAACTCTCTCCAGAAGTTCAGTGAGGATCTCTGAATGATCCAATGTTGACCTAAATGACTAATGATGATAAATAGAATCCAGCTGTGTGTAAACAAGTCTCCGTATAAATGCACCTGCTCTGTGATAGTCTCAGAGGTCCGTAAAGCGCAGAGAGCATCATGAAGAACAAGGAACACACCAGGCAGGTCCGAGATACTGTTGTGGAGAAGTTTAAAGCCGGATTTGGATACAAAAAGATTTCCCAAGCTTTAAACATCCCAAGGAGCACTGTGCAAGCGATAATATTGAAATGGAAGGAGTATCAGACCACTACAAATCTACGAAGACCCGGCCGTCCTCTAAACTTTCAGCTCATACAATGACAAGACTGATCAGAGATGCAGCCAAGAGGCCCATGATCACTCTGGATGAACTGCAGAGATCTACAGCTGAGGTGGGAGACTCTGTCCATAGGACAACAATCAGTCGTATACTGCACAAATCTGGCCTTTATGGAAGAGTGGCAAGAAGAAAGCCATTTCTTAAAGATATCCATAAAAAGTGTCGTTTAAAGTTTGCCAAAAGCCACCTGGGAGACACACGAAACATGTGGAAGAAGGTGCTGTGGTCAGATGAAACCAAAATCGAACTTTTTGGCAACAATGCAAAACGTTATGTTTGGCGTAAAAGCAACACAGCTCATCACCCTGAATACACCATCCCCACTGTCAAACATGGTGGTGGCAGCATCATGGTTTGGGCCAGCTTTTCTTCAGCAGGGACAGGGAAGATGGTTAAAATTGATGGGAAGATGGATGGAGCCAAATACAGGACCATTCTGGAAGAAAACCTGATGGAGTCTGCAAAAGACCTGAGACTGGGACGGAGATTTGTCTTCCAACAAGACAATGATCCAAAACATAAAGCAAAATCTACAATGGAATGGTTCACAAATAAACATATCCAGGTGTTAGAATGGCCAAGTCAAAGTCCAGACCTGAATCCAATCGAGAATCTGTGGAAAGAACTGAAAACTGCTGTTCACAAACGCTCTCCATCCAACCTCACTGAGCTTGAGCTGTTTTGCAAGGAGGAATGGGCAAAAATGTCAGTCTCTCGATGTGCAAAACTGATAGAGACATACCCCAAGCGACTTACAGCTGTAATCGCAGCAAAAGGTGGCTCTACAAAGTATTAACTTAAGGGGGCTAAATAATTTTGCACGCCCAATATTTCAGTTTTTTATTTGTTTAAAAGGTTTGAAATATCCAATAAATTTAGTTCCACTTCATGATTGTGTCCCACTTGTTGTTGATTCTTCAAAAAAAATTACAGTTTTATATCTTTATGTTTGAGGCCTGAAATGTGGCAAAAGGTCGAAAAGTTCAAGGGGGCCGAATACTTTCGCAAGGCACTGTACAATAGATGAGACAAAGGACGGGAACTGAGCACAGTGGGGTGAAGTGATCCAGTTCCACGAAAGACAGTGAAACAGCCTGAAGGGTCTCATCAGGAGCAGATTCACTGAAATGTAATACAGGCTGGAGTGTTATGTATAATGAAAGACCGGAGAACCCTGATCACTCAAGCCTACTGTGATGCAATGGCTGATGCATACCTGTATTGTATTCAGAAGGGCATTCATTTCCCCTCCGATGATTACAGCGGAACACCAGCTGTATTGTTTATTTGGTTGAAAGCACAAATGATATGCATTGATTCCTTATTCATTCATTGTTGAACTTGGCATTGTATCTGTGAATGCAGGCAAAATGGGCCCAATTACAGCAAGCGATGCCTCCCTGTGACTCCACAGCAGAGCAAGATGATGAAGGCTTCAAACTGGAGGGAAAGAGCAATCAAAGGGCCACTTATTGTCTTTTTGTAAATTCAAAAACCAAAACGGAAAACGATTCTTGCTGTGACTGACAATGGCTCACTTGGGACTACAGATTAGATTAGTCAGCCACGCACTTGTGTTGTAGGGCTTTCACATTTTCTTACTCTTCGTACTCCGGGTCCGAAATGAACACAAACGCGGGTACATTTTCCGTTTGGCGAGGGCTACCCGCCACATGGCGAGTAAATGTTTGTAACAAAGTAGTTCTGTTTTTCAGTCTTCATTTTGGTGAAGGTGCAGCTAATTTCTTGTTTTTGCCTCTGCTGTCTGCATGTCGGAGTTTCGCGGGGCGGACACACACACACACACAGACACACACACACACACACACACACACACACACACACACACACACACACACACACACACACAGCTAGTGTTTAGCTCAGGCTCATCAATTAGCTAGTAAGTGGCGATTTTGGCAGCCGGCCTTCCAAAAGAAAGCGCAATGAAATAAAAGGTGCAGTAGGTAAGACTTATAAAACTAACTTTCTGTCATATTTGCTGAAACTGACCCTATGTTCCAGTAGAACTACTGGAAGCAGGTAATTAAAATAAATAAATCTGGCTCCTCTGGGACCACCTACAGCCTGTAGTGTGATTTGCAAAAATCCTCCGCTCCCTGTTCAGATGCACCAATCAGGGCCGGGAGTTGTCGATGTTCAAATTCTTTGGCTATAGCCTGAATCTTCACAATCCTACCTACAGCACCTTTAAATGTTAACCGTTGACCGACAAGCTGGAAACGGAGTCTCAGTTCACCCGTCCGGGGAGGTTCTGACACGCTTTCCGAGCTCCGTGTCCGCGGACAGCTGTAGGCTTGTACTGGTGTCGATGTTCTGTGCATTGTCGGACACGTGCAGCCACTGTCCTGAAACTGCTTGCGGGACTGACACACGTCCACAGCGGCCCGCGGCGTGCATTACCGAGCGTGTCTCCAGTACCTCCACCGGCAGGTGGTCAGCCTGGTATACTCTCAGATGGCCGATTTAACCCGCCGGTACTCCTCAATATAGTTTCATGTGTCACGTAGCTCTCTACAAGCACAAAAAAAAACAAAAAGGAGCTAAAAACGCAAATTGCTCGTTCAAAGTTAGGACTAGCAAGATCATTAGCAGTTAAGATACAGCCTTTTTTTTCTTCTTTTTTTTAATTCAATTATCATTTCAAATTCCTTCCACTAAGCCATGATGAAACGCAGCTCCCTCAAAAAAGGGATTATGCCACGGTACCTTTTTCATTTTTAAGATTTTTTTTGGGCATTCACGCCTTTAATGGATATGACAGCTAGACATGAAAGGGGAAGAGAAGGGGAAAGACATGCAGGAAATTGTCACAGGTCGGACTCGAACCAGGCATACACCTCTATATCTATATATATCTATATATATATATATCTATATATATCTATATATCTATATATATATATCTATATATATATCTATATATCTATATATCTATATATATATATATGTAACCCGGCCTAGCGCCACGGTACCTTAACAGAGATTCAAAAACAGCAAACTTGAGATAATTAGAATAATTAACATGACTGAATTGTTGCTCTTATGGAATCGGTGCTGTGAAAATGGGCATTGTAGTGAATATATCAAAACAACAGGTAAACATGGCGGAAGTGTTGGGTTTACACTAACCGAGGATAAGGAAAAATGACTGCCTGCCTCTAATATAACCTTCTTCCAGATAAATAGCTTATTCTCTCTGCAGATTATGTAAACATAGGCCAGTATTGAGAATGTATGGCACGTAGATTGTTAACAACTAAACAATTTCATCGAGCGTGTATTCAGCCTACGGCACTATGAATGTGGGAAAAAAATCCACAGGGCTGAACTCTGTTAGGAAAGCAATGCATTTAAAGGTGTCATTTTATACAAGGACTGCATTTATTATTATTATACCGCTTTTATAATTGCAAGCATTAATGCTGCAACATTAGCCATTATCATATTTACATTAGTAAATACAATGGGCCTTCTTAAATCAAAGTGTATTTTTCATCAGAATCCAACAATTTACCGGGCGCCGGGGTAGCTCACCTGGTAGAGGGCGCGCCTATATAGAGAGGTTTACTCCTCGACGCAGCGGCTGCAGGTTCGACTCCGTCCTGCGGCCCTTTGCTGCATGTCATTCCCCCCCTCTCTCTCCCCTTTCATGTCTTTAGCTGTCCTATGAAAATAAAGGCCTACAATGCCCCCCAAAAAATATTCTTTTAAAAAAAATTAAAGAATCCAACAATTTCCCAACATAAATTTACGTAGATCTTCGTTTCCTGTAGTCACATTTTTTTCTCATGCAATTGGATTTTTTTTTTTTTTTTAAAATGGGGCTTAGGATCATGTGAGAGAGAGAGAGAGAGAGAGAGAGAGAGAGAGAGAGAGAGTGTGTACCCAGTTGTCAGTGTTTGGTCAGGATTGCTTCCCTATGTCAGAGGCTCGGGGCAGATCCCCCTGCCTGAGGCTGCTCTCTGATGTTGCTAGGGCTCCTCTTTGGGCTTCACAATAAAAAAAAAAGGCCACAGTTGTTTTTTTCCCCATCATTTCTCCATGAGAGAGAATAAAAACTCAAAATTGAATGAGAACCCTTTTTTCTTTTTTTTTTTTTTTTAACAGTAGATCTTAGATTCTAGGGGACAGCCTTCCGATGAAATCGGATCAACAGTTGACTTGATGATTGCAAAGAGCCGTGTCGCCAATTTAAAATTCCACAACCGCAGCTTTTAAAAGTTAGCCCAGGCAGCACTATTGTGTGATGTTGACATTGTCAGACAGCAAGAAATTAAATTGGAACCCAGCTGCTGCGGGGGCCACTGTTTCTAAATAATGTCAGACCAAATAACACTGTGCTCCATCGGTTGTCCTAAGGTTCCTGATGGCAGCACAAGAGTAATCATCGGGTGGTTACCAAACTAACACCAACACTGACTCGTGTTCTTTGGGTCATTAAAATCCAAAACAAATGGTAATCTGGCCTGGATGGAATAATGGAATTGTGCAAGATTGAAAGACAAAAAACGGGACAAGCCCTTGAAAATAGCAAGAAGTGAGGATGGCAGCAATGCCGGCCAGTAGAGAGTCACCGGAGAAGTAGTCTCGCGTTGCCAGACCTTCCTCCACAGCGCTGCGGGCGAGGGTCTGCTGAGTCCACACAGCATTCCGGGATGGGAGAAAAACGTGCTCTGGTTTATTGGCATTTCTTTAAACCAATCACAATCGTCTTGGGCGGCGCTAAGTGCCGGATGGAGCCACGGTGCCTCTGCAAAATCGCCTCGGGAAGGAACTTGTTTTGGTGAAACGTGTACGTTCAAAAGTAGTTTTAGTCGTGCAACAGAAAACTCAGATTGGACAGATAGTCTAGCTAGCTGTCTGAGTTTACCCTGCAGAGATCTGAGGAGCAGTTAACCATAGTCCTCAAAAATCCACCAGAGTTTAGAATCACAACACAAAGATAGCCCAAGGTAACGGTGATCCGGCCTAAATGAGGGACATCCTGCAGAATTTCGGCCGGCAACGGAGCAATCCCGGAAGTGCAACGTCGTCGATATAAGACTACCAGAGAAGACACCAAGAGTCTGATGAGGTCTGAATTTAAAGGTGCTGTAGGTAGGATTGCGAAGATCCAGGACTTAGCCAAATAATTTGAACATCGACAACTTCCCCCTTTCTGCTAAAGCCCAAAACAGTCTCCTAAGCCCATCCCCTTACAAGGGAGAATGAATGCGTGTGTATGAGCAGTGACATGCAGTTAGACAGCCCCCCCGGCCCTGATTGGTGCATCTGAACAGGGAGCGGTGGATTTTTGCAAATCGCACTACAGGCTGTAGGAGGTGCCAGAGGAGCCAGATTTATTTATTTTAATTACCTGCTTCCAGTAGTTCTACTGGAACATAGGGTCAGTTTCAGCAAATATGACAGAAAGTTAGTTTTATAAGTCTTACCTACTGCACCTTAATTAATTTAACCTACTCTATACAACTGTGTAAATCGACAGAGAGTAAGCTGTCAGCAGGCCTGACTGTCTCGGTCTTGACTTTGCCGTTTTGCCCAATCGCGTGTCTTTGTATGCATGACGTAGCGCAGCCAATCACGGTTTCCAACTGTCACAGTTGAGCCATGGCGGTGCTGTAACACAGACAGACAGGAGAGAAAAGCAGCAAGTGATCACTAAGGAACAGAAACGTCAACCCTGCCCAAAGATGACAGCTGCACTGACTTTATATAGTAAAGGTTCAAAATATTAGCAGGATCATCTGTCACGGAATGAGAGAAGTGACGGGAGGAATACGGAAGTGTTGGAGGGAGGAAGTGCTAAAGTCCTATACAGTATGCATTTAGCACAAAAAGGACACTAAAACTGGACATTGGTCGGACTTGTTTGAACTGATCTGTAATTGCATCTTGGTCACCAATATATCTAGGTCTGTAGCTACAGAGGCTACTATTAAAACCTGTACTGATGGATTTAATGCGCATGGGGTGTCTACATCTGAGAACTGTACAGTCAGCATCACACGGTACCACGCTGTGCAACAGTGTGTTGTACATTCATCATAGAATTCCTCTGAAAAGCCAAATATAGCCCCATTACTTCATTTGAGAAACAAATGATCACTTAAAGTGATGTTGCATTGAGCTTCCATAAAGCTGGGAGACTGTCAAGAGACTGATGGAAAAAAAGAAGAAGAAAAAAAAAGAATGCTCCATAACGAGATAGTACAGGCTGAGTTACTCTGACTTGTAGTCTCCAGTATGGGTCAAGCTCCAAAACCTGCTGATGTCTTTCAAACCCCATGCCGCCAGTTTGTAACAGGCTTTTTATTCTAAATCTGTAGTGTCCAAGCCCAAGCTGAGAAGACCCTGAAGACATCATCAGGGATATTTTTCTCAGACTTGAAAAAAAAAAAAAAAAGCTCTTCCAGAGCCACAAAAAGACATCTTACAACTGGGTTTTACTGTCTGTCTGCATAGAAGTAACCAGAACGAGTAAACAGATCTTGATGTGTTAAAAAAAAAAAAATCACAGAGTGCCCCTTTAATTTCTAATTGGCGGAGTGATTTTGTGTGTAGAGTAAAGCTGGTCATGACATGAAGTGAAAAAGTGCTGCATGGACGACAGGTTTACTTTAATCGCTGAATAAATGCATCAGGGGCGTGTCGTGCCTTAGCCTTAGTCATTCTTGCTCTCAAAGTGATTTGCCGAGTATTTCAAAACTAGTCTGCATTTGTTTTTAGTGCACGCTTGCTAGAGGCCTCGGCTGGACAAGACTTCTACAAGTGCAGTTTGGAAAATATTTGCATTCACCTCAGTAGCCCTTTGTACATCAACATTATGTAAATGCGATCATAAATATTCAAACGTCGGTTGAATTTTGACTCATTTCACGGCCAGATTGTCGAACTGTACAGCCCAGTCTAATTCGACACCTAGGCCAATAGGCTGCGTTCAGAATGGCAGATTGCTGCCCACGCCCACCCCCTCTCCAACCCTCGAGAGATTTGGAATCGGAGGGTGCTTACTTGACATCCCATCAGTCGACGGCTCACTAACAAGTAGGCCATAAACCTTTTTTTTTTTTTTTTTCTCCCCTCTTTGATTACACTAAGTGCACAGAGGCCAGATGCGACCCAGCCCAGTCATCTGTTGGCTTGCCAGCAGTGTAGACTGGCTTGGGCAGGAGGAGAAGGAGGAGGTGGGTGGGGGGGGGGTCACTTGGGTCCCCTCCCTTCAGGAATAAAGCCATTGTTCTTCATTACAGCTGGAGAGGCTGCTGGGGGGGGTGCACAGAGGGAGAACAAGTCCATTTCCACACCTGTTTTCCATCACCAGGGCTTCTACCAGCTTGACTCGGAGCCAAACCACGCTGTGTGGAGGATTCAACTGAGTCTAATAAAGGCTGGGGGGGGGTTGTAATGGAAGCTGCCCGTAGTCAATGTTTTGTGCTGGTTCACAGTGATAAACTGAAATGGCAATTTATAACTTTTTACAAGGGAATACATTATCAATTCAGTCAATGATTTTTGTCAGGGCAAAACTAAAAAAGGGAGTCTGTAAAACCGCATTTAGATCATTACGGAACAGTAAAACTCCAAATGAAACTCTGCAGCCATAACAGCACCAATAGAGCTCTTTAGCACCCACACTGTACATCAGGGGTGTCAAACTGGACTTCACTAAAGGGCCACACTGGAAACTAAAAATCACATCAAGGGCCAGACATGGCTAGTTTACTGACATGCTTCATTTAATAGAAAACATCTTTTACTGTATTATTGCATGTCCCATATAGTCTTTTCACTTACAGTTTGGTCAACATAAAGCCCCGAAAAAGTAACTTAACCATCAAACCTTCAGAAAACGTGCCAAAAAAAAAAAAAAAAAACTTAAAAAGGGGCTAAATCATTGAGGAAAAAAAAAAGCGCCAAATGCGTTGGCAAAAAGTGACCAAAAACTTCAGAGAAAGCAGCAAACGTTGAAAAAGCGACAAAACCTAGGCGGGCCAAAATTTATTATGAACCTTAATTGATATGCGGGCTGGATCAAAATCTGCAAGGGGCTGGGTCTTGAGTTTGACACATGTGCTGTACATGGTATTCACAAATTGACAAATCTGCTTCAGATGCAACAGAGATTTGTGATGAGACGCACTTCAGGACATCTGTGTATTCATAAATCTATGCAAACTGCCGCCTAAACTCTTCTCGTGTGCGCCATCATAGATTTTTAGGAAAACTCTGCCAAATGACTTCTCTGATTAAGTGATATCACGTGATATCCCTCATATTGGTACAGTTGAGAATGATCCTGCATTCATCACAATGAGGTAGTAGGAGAAATATGGCTGTCCATGCACCCTTCAGTTTACATACTTCAGTAATCATCAGACATAAAATTAAAAGAGTAAACTGTGAACTCAGGCCAATAACCACTAACGAAAATAATGCCTGCAGTTATGCAATATTTCAGGCTTTATACTGCATATAAAAAAAAATTAAAAAAAAGAAGATGACTCATTCTGTACAGTATGCTGTATCTCCGTCAACAAAGACCTGACAACGCCGGAAGTAGACAGAGTAACTCCATACCACAAAAAAGTTCAAAGTGATCTAATTTTACTCCGGTCCACTGTCTGACGGAATAGTGATTATTTGCACGCTGAAAACAAGCAATCTAAAATTTCAGAATGCCCATGGACAACCCGTTTTCACTCCGAACTCGTGAAATACGAACGCTTGGTCAGTGGCTGTCAGCGTCAGATACGACGCAAAAAGCACCCTTCAGTGTGTGTAGAACGCCCCGGGCAGAGCAGCAGCTACGCGGCGCTTGAAGATGACGTAGTATTAAGAGCCACAACGGTAGGGAGTAGTATGAAAGACCGAAGTCCTGCGTAGGGAGGCTGGTTGAGGTGGAGGTTGGGTCAAACAACACAAGGGTGAATGTCCCGCATGTCACTTTTCCTAAACCCAACTGTCCCATTCTTCTTTACCTAAACCCAACTGTCCCGTTCTTCTTTTCCTAAACCCAACTGTCCCGTTCTTCTTTACCTAAACCCAACTGTCCCGTTCTTCTTTACCTAAACCCAACTGTCCCGTTCTTCTTTACCTAAACCCAACTGTCCCATTTGTCTTTTCCTAAACCCAACTGTCCCATTTGTCTTTTCCTAAACCCAACTGTCCCGTTCTTCTTTTCCTAAACCTAAATGTTCCGTTCTTCTTTACCTAAACCCAACTGTCCCGTTCTTCTTTACCTAAAACCCAACTGTCCCGTTCTTCTTTACCCAAACCCAACTGTCCCGTTCTTCTTTCTAAACCTAACAATGTTTCGTTCTTCTTTACCTAAACCCAACTGTTCCGTTCTTCTTTACCTAAACCCAACTGGTTCTGCTTCTTTACCTAAACCCAACTGTCCCGTTCTTCTTTACCTAAACCCAACTGTCCCGTTCTTCTTTACCTAAACCCAACTGTCCCGTTCTTCTTTACCTAAACCCAACTGTCCCATTTGTCTTTTCCTAAACCCAACTGTCCCATTTGTCTTTTCCTAAACCCAACTGTCCCGTTCTTCTTTTCCTAAACCTAAATGTTCCGTTCTTCTTTACCTAAACCCAACTGTCCCGTTCTTCTTTACCTAAACCCAACTGTCCCGTTCTTCTTTACCTAAACCCAACTGTCCCGTTCTTCTTTTCCTAAACCTAAATGTTCCGTTCTTCTTTACCTAAACCCAACTGTTCCGTTCTTCTTTACCTAAACCCAACTGTCCCGTTCTTCTTTACCTAAACCCAACTGTCCCGTTCTTCTTTACCTAAACCCAACTGTCCCGTTCTTCTTTACCTAAACCCAACTGTTCCGTTCTTCTTTACCTAAACCCAACTGTCCCGTTCTTCTTTTCCTAAACCCAACTGTCCCGTTCTTCTTTACCTAAACCCAACTGTCCCGTTCTTCTTTACCTAAACCCAACTGTCCCGTTCTTCTTTACCTAAACCTAAATGTCCCGTTCTTCTTTACCTAAACCGAAATGTCCCGTTCTTCTTTACCTAAACCCAAATGTCCCGTTCTTCCTTTCCTAAACCCAACTGTCCCGTTCTTCCTTTCCTAAACCCAAATGTCCCGTTCTCCTTTTCCTAAACCCAACTGTCCCGTTCTTCCTTTCCTAAACCCAAATGTCCCGTTCTTCTTTTCCTAAACCCAACTGTCCCGTTCTTCTTTTCCTAAACCCAAATGTCCCGTTCTTCTTTTCCTAAACCCAACTGTACCGTTCTTCTTTTCCTAAACCCCACTCTCCTGTTCTTCTTTTCCTAAACCCAACTGTCCCGTTCTTGTCCCGCGTGTCAAAGAAACGTACCATATATTAGCCCACCCACAATCTTTTCCTAAACCAAAGTGACACCAATAGACCCGCCCAAGCACGTTTAGATCTGACTAAAGGAGATTTTTAGCGTCAAAAACAACGCCAAAAGGCACCAGACCAAGCGTCCTCTCTCTCTTTTTTTTTTTTTTTTTTATAAACGCGATGGGAGTGAGAATGTGTTGGCCCATGGAAATATGTTGGATTCTTTGGCAAAGCTTAAATCTAGCTACTGCAACTTCATGAGACGTACAGTAGATATGAAACATAACCAGTATCCAAGATCAAACTCACAGGAACCGTGTAAACCCAGAAAAAAACTAAAAGGTAATGTTCAAATCATATACTTACCATACCTACATTTATTAACTTGCTATATGTAACATTTCCCCTGCATTCAAACACTTACAGCCCCTGCTGACACTTGCACTGTCACAGTTACATAACTTGGAAAAAAAGAAAAAAAAGAAAAATGGAAGCAAAAATGCTTCTCAGTAAAACTGATGGATTGGAGTCTCAGTAAGCTTGTGGTCGGAGTGTGCTGCGTTAGCACCCTTTAGTAATACCTGTAAAGTACCATGCTGTATAATCTGCATTACAATTGGATTTACTAAATATTTGTATGCAGAACCATAATGGAATTGCATAAAGATGACTAAATGACATACATTTCAATTATATTACAGCATTCATAATTTACAGGATGCAAGATATGCCTGCATGGTACTTGCAACCACTTTAGGATTGCATGGTTATCACTCTTATTAGTTATTCATAGATTCTTTGGGATTATTCTTCCATCTTTAACAAAATACATTTTATGAACAGCAACCTAAACAGAAAAGTGGCTTCACTACTACTACTACTACTACTACTACTAAAAAAAAAATATAAAAAAATAAAATAAACTTGATTGAAATGTACAATTCCATAATCCAATAATTCCTTAAAAACAGTGAAGTTCTAGCCTGGTTGACACCAGACACTTTTCAGTTGTAACAGAGTGGGTCTGGGAAAGCTTCATTCACAGCGCATTTCCAAAGGGGGCGTCACCAACAGACGCCGCTCAAATGCCTCTGGGAGCAATTGGATAGTCCTTCAACCAATCAGACCAACGATCCGGGTGACGTAGCAGTGACAGCTGCATCAACGGGGTGATGCGTTTCGGTGGCCGTCATGTTGAATGTAAACAAAAAGCTGCTCACCGTCGCTGCGCTATCGTCATCGTGTAAAGCCCGCCTCAACGGTTATGACTGGTGCCTCGATTTTGAGACATTGGAAATGGGCTTGAATGGGATCTTGGCCAGACTGACTTGCAGAGCAAATCTCAAATATGCCGGAAGTTCGTCAGGGTTTTCCCAGGCTAGTGAATATAGGCAGAGATTCTAAATGTGAAATGTCACCGGCACAACCAATTCAAAGTCAAATTATTTGTAGAAGTCAAACTAATGACTGCCATCAGTCTATTACTATTCTGTGCAGACTTAAGATACTAAATATACAAACTTTATTAGGCAACATGTGTGTGCTTATATTGGTACATTTGGTAACAATGTGTTTTACAGTGCATGTTCTCTCTTACCATAATGAAATTATATTTTCCTTTGATGTTTAAAAATAGCGGTGGCCATCTCCGTGCTCAGGTAGAGCCCCTTACCTTTAAAGAAATATTAACATCACCTAAGTCAATTGCTATTTATTCAAATATATCATGATTGTGTGAAATACGTGCACTGTTTAAGACAGTGGTTCCCAACCTTTTTTCCTTGGCGCCCCCCCTACTTATGTCTAAGAAAAGAAAAGGGAAAAACGAGGATGATAGCAGCTAGCAGCTGACCTGATGACAGCAGGGGCCACAGGTTAAGAGGTCCTGGAGGTTTGGCCTACTAAGTAGCCCCAATTTTAAGCAAGAACAAAAATATATAGTTTTTATACCGACTTTTCTATACATTATATATTGTAGTGTATTATCATAATTTGTTTAACATGTGCAAATATTTTTTTTTTTTACCTCAACCTCAAACCAGATAAAGACCCCCCCCCCCCGTGATCTAAGGGGTGCCCGGACCCCAGGTTTAAGACATATGCCCAGTAACTCCCTACTTCCTGTTTGAGTCAGTTGAAAAGGCTTATGTACACTGTACATTCTGCATGTATAGACAAATCATATAAAACTAATCATGTTATTAGTTTATTTCCAAAGGATGATAGTTGTCTCTAGAGAGTCATCTGAAACAAGAGCCACGGCAGTCGAACGCAGCGAACTGTGAATGCTTTCTCATAAATCTATTTCACTTTGAGCACTTGTGTGATTTGATAACCGTATGAGGCGAGCCTGTGTGCCAAAATGGAACTTATAGTCAGGGTGAAATTAATTAATGCAGCCTTCTCTCCGACTGCAAAGCAATTCCCCTCACCAACTTCCATTTATTTGCATTGAGTGGAGAGAAAAAAAACAAAAAAAAAAAAAACATCCTGCAATGCTTAGCACAATGTGATCCTGTGTGGAGGTAAATAATTGATGTGGTTTGTGCAAGCACGGCCTGAGCTTTGTTTGAAATCAGCGGAGCCATTTCCACGAAGGTACAGCAGCACTGCCCACTGACCAAAGATCAACAAGAACCTTGTCTGGTTTCATTTGCTTTATAGGACTGTTTAAATTACTTGTCGCATGAAGAAAAAAAAAAAAAATCAGCGTGCGTCCATTTTAATGGATAAACGTAATGGATTAAAGTCTGGTGGGTAATCCACACTGTGACAAACGGCGACATTTGCCTCCCTGTTTCTCTCACCATTAGAGGCTCGACCTCAGCATAAAAAGCTGTATGTTCTTATGAGGAGCAGCTTGATAACTTTGTTCGTAATCATTCATGACGGAACTGACTTGACGTGATATAACGGGAGGATGAAACGGCACAGCAACTGTGCTGAAATTCACCACAAAGCTTTAGTTTAGCCAGTTATATAATTGTGTAACCTATTTAAACGGGTTTATAGTTTGTATAGGGGTGCGTTGCCCCGACTAACGTTACTAGAATTGCACTATATGCTACATCTTCATCGTATCAATGCGCAAAGATAAATAACCCCAAACCGAATGTGCATCCCTCACTAGGGCACGACCTACGCTGACTTCGTAGGCTACAACACACGTTAACACAATACTTTATCCCGTCTTAGTCTGGTAAATTAACGTGTTTTGCAGCCCACCAACTCGCAAATGTATATCACTCAAGCCACAAATCGTTTAAATGCCAAAAAGCGCATACAATTCATGTCGCAGTTGTCACCATCACGAGCTTTATCTGTAACCTATTCGCTTCCTAAAGGCATCGGGCTCAGATCACTACACCCGCATGAACCTTTGATGTTTCAATGCACGATGCTAAATCCAGTCCCGATATCACGAAACCACAGCCCGGAACGCTGTTGGAAACTCAGGCAAATTCATCTTCTCTTGTTTACCCGCAAGAGTACATACGTATTAGGAGGTAACAGAACACCGAGTGTGGACCACTCTAACATGATTTTCACTTCGGCATACATCCAAAACACAGAGTACCACATGTTTCACTAAAATGACAACTTTTCTAAAAAGGTTCGCACGTCGTTCGGAGTCAAACCACCGAAATCCAGCGGGGTGGCCGATAGTGAACGAATTTTAAAAAAAAAATAAGTTTAAATGGAAAATAACTGCTTATTCGAGAGTTACCTTGACGCCGAATTTATCAAAACGCCACAGTATTATCGATACGTTATGAGTCACGTTCTATTGTGTATGAATCTGTGACTGAAGGGCGTCCAATTAAAATGATTACAGCTTTGGATGGAGTTCGCTGTAGCGTTTCCTCAAACTGCACGTTGGCAGGGCTGCTGCATATTCCACTTTAACGCACCGCTGTTTTCTGTGATTTACAGCAGTCCAGGCTCCGGTGTAAACAATATGCCACTAAAGTAACCAAGCTAGCTAAATGACCAAACAAACACCCATTTAAGCATGCCAATGTATCTCTCCGTGCCCTTTGAGCGCCAAAAGACCACGCTATGTGTCTTTTCACAACAGAATTTGGCCACATTAAAGAGTTGCCAGCTGTGTAGCGGCAAAAGCGATTTATAATGGTGAGCTGACCAAAGTGATGTATTCCTAGGCAGCGTATCTGTTACTATACACGGCAGACACATAAATCTGCTCATTCTATTCCGTATTTCAACTTTATGGACAGTTATGTTTTCTTACTTGCTCAACAACATCATACATCCAAATGCTCCGCCGCGCACGTTCAAAAATTGCCCAATACGCTGATAAAAATCACACTCCTCCATCTACATCCATGGGAACATGAGAGGAAAGTGTGTATTCCATTTAGACATCAAAGGAAAAGTCCTACCTTTAAGAAGAGCCGCTTGAAACATGAATAAAAAGAGAATAGTCGCGAGAGAGCCGCTGCCAGTGATCGCCATGTTGGACACCTGCTTCTGTATGGCAGCGAGAGGCAGCTTCACCTAGAGCTACGACGGGACTCAGTTAATGAGATGCGAGAAAGGGAGGGTACTATTTACCATATTCATTTAATTCGCAGCTTTATTTTTTATAAATCGTGTTACTTAATGAATGTGTCTTGTATTCCACGACTCGTTTGAATTTACTCAGAAGGGGAAATAACCAATGCTTTTAAAGCTGTGTTGTTCTGGTCCTGTTATTCTCTTGCTCCTGCCTATCTTAAGACTGAACGGTTTGGGATGAAACTTTCTTTAAAAAAAAACCTGTATTGATCATCAACGACTTACGCTTACAGTGTGCAATATTTTAGACGAGCAGGGCCGGCCATAGTATTTTTGAGTCCCCCAGGGGCCCCCCACCCACAGTTGATTCTTCGCCTGGACTTCCCTGATTCAGGAGAAAACCAGCAAGGGGGGCCTGGTTTGACTGGGACCTGTGCGTCCTTCGGAGACCTGTGGAGCTGGTCAGCTGGGCGGGAGCTGGTCTGGTGTCGGTCTCGTTCACTCTCTGAAAGGAAATAAATAATAGTGCTGCTTATGGGGGAGCTTCATTCTTTCTTTAGATTACTTTTTACTTGAATTATTTTATTAAGTATGTTTGTTTTGGTTAATGTTAAGTATGTTTTTTTGGAATAAGTGTTTTGATTGTTATTTGTAGTTTCAAGCTAAACTATTTTATATTAATGGATGTCCGTTGCATTCAAGCCATTGCCAAATGAGTTGATAGAAAGCTAATTAAGCCTATCAGCTCCACACAACTCTCTCTCTCTCTCTATATCTCAGTATGGCTATGTTTATAAAATGGTGTAGTCCGGCGACTTCCGCTTGCAGAAGTTCGAGTGAAGATAATTACTTTTTCTGAAGAGTCCATCATGCTTATTTTAAATCCTCCATGTCTTCCTTGGCTACTAGCAACTGCCTGGAGGAGTGGTGGGGGTGGTGCGCGATCACTGTATGCTTGTATCATGTGGACGCGGCAACAGTGTTGTTGTCATTACTTAGAATTCCTCATGGGGCAGACAGAAACTACACACTATAGCTAGTAATGTTTTAGTGTTAGCTTCCCCTTTGTGTAAAACCTGGTATGATCAACCAGTGGGTCACCTTTGTTTCTTCTTTCTTAAGTCAGTTGTATGTTGAGTTTGTTTTGTCAGGGATTTAGTTACGTTCTGTTAATGTGACCTCTTTTATGGGCCCAAAACTTTATCTTCATGTGTTTGTTAACAGTTTGATTTGCTATTTTTTGTGTAATACCCTTCTCTTTAAGACTTACCTGGGACTCCTCGTGCTGTACTGCTTGGTCCCTCACAATCACCATGCTTTAAGTGGTTGGAGAGTGAGGGTGAAAGGAATGCATGAATGATCATCTCCATCTTCGCTTGAGAGACAATGGGCCACAGCCTATAGCTGGAGAAAAAAAAACCAGGAACAGATCAGAACTTTCACATGCTCTTTTGTTCCATTTAAATAGTTTGATTAGTTTTAGTTTGATCTAAACAAGTGAGTTATATTTGACATAATCATAATAATTACATTGAGGGTAAATCAACCCCAAATTATGTAAGCAGCTGCTTATTTGCTACAATCTTGGGCCAGCTATGCTGACAAGCCTAACCTGATTTTTAAAGTGAGGGTATATGATTCTTTTCACTGCTGAATTCCACAGTTCAGACTGATCTCGACTGATTGGTCCAAAAAGGAATTAAAAGATAAAAAAAAGCTGGCATACTCTACTGACCAAATGGGAACTCTTCATTCATTGGGATGAGGCTTAGGTCCAATATGTAATATATTTACTGTAATAAATCCAAAAATGACCCCAATGCATCATCAGCTATAAGGAAACATGCTAAGTTGAAATACTATCTTTTCTGACAACAATGCTAATGCCAGTATTTTCTCCTTTTACAAATTTCTACAGAATTTCTGTTTGTGTTTTGGCCTGTGTGTTGTTATCAACGGCCCAGTTTGACAGCCAGGCCAGGTTGCCAGATATACCTGTAAAAACGTAAACCCAGCACGCTACAGCTGAAACATTAGTATAGCCATGAAAGCAGCAAACAAACAAACGGGATCAACGGAGTTAGATTCTACCCGACCTAAAAACAACGGCATGTTTCTAACAGTTGCGTGACCTGAGACGTAACAAACCTTTGGTAAATATTGGAGATGTATTTGAAAGATGGAGCCATTAGAGCCCAAAAGGACACCGAGTTGGCCAATTTACTCCTGAACAGGTAAGCATTCAGGCTAATTTATCACAGCTACAAGGGACGGGCATTTTATGTCATTTCAACACTCGCAAAAACAATTGGGACACAGCCAGTAGAGTGATCCCGACTGGTCCTAGCTAACGCCGTCATGCTAACCCTGCTAATGTTACCGGAGGACCAGGCAAGCGGGCCACGGCTGTTTACAACGTGTAGCCTGGTCAGTGGCCATAGCCGACAACGGTGAGTTATTTTAAGTCAAGAATTTGAATTTAAAGTGTGTACAGTCGGGTGGAGAGGACGGCATGGTAGTGTTATTTTTAGCGGTTCCTACTGTAATTCTAAGCTGGAAAAGTATATCTGTCCAGTGTTTCCTTTTGGATTTTTTTTTTTAACAGTGGGGGCAGGTCTGTCTGAACAACCTACACTTAGAACGGACCCACCGCGGTGACGTTTTTGGTGGAGCTGTTGGTTTAATAGTCAACTCGGAAGAAAGCGAACATTTTGACGATAAACTACATCAACACAACAGTATGTGGAGTTAAACTGGACCCAATAACCTCTGAATAGTTCGACTTATTGTTAAATTGCAATGTGGGGGGGGGGGCATTATGTCGGCAGGATAGTTCAATTTTTTGTACAGCCCTATTTCTGATACCGTGGCGGTAGGAAGTTTGCCATGGTGGGCCGCCACTACAAAATCAACATAGGAGGAAACACTGCTGTCAGTTGGGTACAGAGCTCCCCGTGAGCACGGGCTTTTATGACTGCCAATATAGCCAGCATCTAACGTTAGCTACTCCGCTGTGCTGTGGAGTAATGTCTGGCTATGTGAGACTAGCATCTAACGTTAGCTACTCCGCTGTGCTGTGGAGTAATGTCTGGCTATGTGAGACTAGCATCTAACGTTAGCTACTCCGCTGTGCTGTGGAGTAATGTCTGGCTATGTGAGACTAGCATCTAACGTTAGCTACTCCGCTGTGCTGTGGAGTAATGTCTGGCTATGTGAGACTAGCATCTAACGTTAGCTACTCCGCTGTGCTGTGGAGTAATGTCTGGCTATGTGAGACAAGCGTCTAGCAACATTGTTGTGGAGGCTGCGGTCTGAGCCTGGCAACCCCCGTGAACTTCGACTCTGGGGAGGAGGGGGCGGGGGAGACGACTCTCTCCAGTTTTGTATTAGTTGTCAGTATTACATATTACCTTTGACAATGCTTTGTTATGTTATTCTAACATAATATGTGTACTTAGGTTGGCTACATACATACTGTGTCTGGTAATGTTATGAAAACATGCTACTACTGTAGGGCTTATATGCAGATGACCAGTAGATACTGTAAAATAACACTGCATCCATATATAATCCACTTTCCCTCCTCTCATGGTGTATCTGAAATGCAAGCTGCAGTGTGTTGATGTAACCATCTTGTTTTTTTTTTTTTTACTAACTCTATGTTTATGTTAACTTTTATTCTCCTTGGTGTATGCTATTACCTTTGTTGCTAAGGGGATTTCTCCTGAAGATAATCAAAGCTTTATCCAACTTTATTTTAGCCTTGTTAACTTTAAATTGTAATGTATATTGCTCCAACTCTTTGGTTCAGAGTAAAATGTCTCAACTGTTAACTAGTATTCTACCATGTAAATCGTATAGGCATAGACCAACAAACCAAACCTAATAAACAAAAAATTAAACTTAACTGGTCAAAATCTACCAAATTACTAGCCAAACAAACTGGTCCAAAATAAAGGACAGGAACTACGAGGAATGCCATTCAGCCTCTGCGATCAATATCCCTGAGAGATCCTGAGAAAATGCTAAATGTTTCAAAACGGTTTCTTGATATAAAAAGGAAAGCAGTCATTTCTGTTGAAAAAATAAATGTATATTGATGGACAACTCTGTGGTCAGCTGAGCCCACACCTGCATTCTGCTATTTAACAGCAGCCTGACCGAGCAGCAAGGCGCAGCAAAGCTATGGCCTGTATTTCTGCGGAAGTTTGCAGTGTGAAAGACATTTTGGATTGAGCTGTTTGGCAATCCAGGCTGTGCTGATGACTGGTCTCCTTCTCCAGACTGAAAGAGGTGCCACCAAGTCACAGTGAGTGTAATTCAGGCTGTGATTGTGTGAAGCTGGATTTGCACTAGTTGCTCCCCATCACACATTCATCTGCTCAACAATCTCTACCCGGAAGGGCACAGTAGATGCAGACAAAACAGTCAAATGGACAGCAAACGCATATGACTCAGACCAACGTAGTGTGGTGGATTGTTAGCCAGGATCAGCGTCTTCAGAAGTAGATTCATATTCAACTACTACCAGGTAGAATCACTACATCAGGCCAGTGTCTTACAGACAGAAAAGATAAATAGCCACACACGCACGGCAGATAGCAGGCCAACTGAGTGTGGTGGTGCAGCAGCTAGGAATGTACAACCTGATCTCACAGAATTCCGTGAAATCTGTGGCAGTTTCACGGAATCGCAAAACATTCCGTGATGGGCCCACGGAAGAATTCTGTGAAATGAACACGGATCGCCATTCCGTGATGGGCCCTTATATTAAGTTAAGGAAAAGGTCACGGGTGGGCTTATGGTTCCGTGATACGCGGGAAGAACGGGACGGTTGGGTTCAGGAAAAGGTCGTGGGTGGGCTTACGGTTTCGTGACACGCGAGAAGAACGGGACGGAAAAAAAGAAAGCGACTTTAGGAAACCTGACATGTGGGACACGAACCTCTGTCTCCTGGGTGAAAGTCCTGTGTTGTTTGACCCATCCACCACCCCAACCAACCTCCCTATGTGGAATTTCGGCCTTACATAGTACTCGCTACCGTAGTCGCTCTTAGTGCTACGTCATCTTTTCATTGACTTTACATTGGCACCGTTTTCCGTGGTGGCCACACAGATTTTTCACACATTCCGTGCCACCACCACGTAATGCGTTGTTAACAAGTCGTGATCATTTCACGGAATTCTGTGAGACCAGGCTGGAATGTAAGAGGTATTCTGGGTTCCCACTGGCCTGTTTCTGTATTACAGCCATCTAGGCTGGGGTATGAGTAGAGACTGCCTCTAATGAGCTAGACGGTGCTAGTGTCGGGCATATGACAATGAGAATAGATAGGCTATCAATTGGAAGGTTTACACGGTCAGTGTTTCCTTTATCGCAAGGCGAGGAGGTTGATCCCAGAAAGAGAAAACCCTCTGCTGCCTGCAGAGTTTTGGATTCTGTGGGAAGTAAGGTAACCACCGTCTTGTGATCTGAGGCCAAAAGGGATTACATGATGGATGATGAGAGTCGATAAATATCGTGGTGTGAGCCCATGATGATTTAGCACACTTTAAAAGGGAGGTGTGGGTTTGATTTGAAGCCACAAAAGGGAACATTCTTATTTGCTGCAATATTCGCACAGCAGCATTTTATATGAAGTACTTGCACTAACAAAGGCTGTGCCACTTGTGTATGCAAATCTGTTAATTGTTGGTATAAGGACAGTTAAGGCTGCGGGTGGTGAATAAGAGTCTGTGAAAGAGGGATGAGGGTCCAGAGGTGGGAAGAAATGGGCGTTAAGCATGAGGGGATGAACAGATGTTGAAATGGGGAACAATGATGGGCATAGGCCAGTAGGGTGAACCAAAGGCATGAGACTCAGGTTGTGAGTTGAATGCTCGCTATGTCAGATCTTATTTGGCAACGGCGTTTCCATATCCCATTCAGCCCATCAACTCGGGCTATAAGGGAGTTGAGCAGTCTTCCTTTAAGATGGGACCCCACTACGATGCAATTCTAAATGCGCTGTGCACAGATGGTAATAGCCAAAGAACCCGAAGAAAGATGTTTCCATGCGACAATAAGCCATTTCATGCTGAAGTAGCCAGGTGCACACAAAAGGTGCACACAACATTATATTTCGACAATGCAGAGTGTAGCAGTTAAAGTGTGGGGCTTTGTTGCCATTGTGATCCACACTTTGATTCACTTTGTAGCAGGATTACATATATGTGTGCTTATTGACAATATCGCAAGTTAGCTTCACTATTTTTGTAAAGTTGGTGCTGCCGCTCTAGTTTGTAGATGCAATGTGAGACAAAGAAGCCTGCCTTGTTTAATCTGACGGGGAGCAGGTAATTGTCAGGTAAATGGCACAGTACAGCAGAACTAACTGCTCTGAGACAGACAGCTGACAGACAGGAGGAGATTTATGAGAGAGAATGTGAAATGTAACAAAATATAAACCAAAACTGAACATTAAAACAATATTTCAGCAAGTTAATACAGTTTGCTGATGATAATTGTACTTTTTCATTTTGTCAAGGTTCAAAATATTGGCAGGACGAAGTAAGTAATTGATCCAACTGAAGGAGAGAAGTAGAGAGCGAAGAGGAAATGGGCTGTCTCGTGAGGCTGTGTTAAAGCCCCGGTACACATTTATAACCCTATAAAACTGGGACTTTTCTCATTTGTTGAAACTGATTTATGTTCTCATTAGATCTCAGTGCTCCAGAAAATATGCTCTGTAGTTTCTACCATTTAAGTGACTGAATGTATGACTGTGGAAACAATTTTCTTAAGAAGCACTCTCAGATCCTCTTGTGTCTTCAACGTTACATTCTTTCTGTTCTTTTCTCTCTCCGACTGCTATCTTTTGTTCTGTATTCACTGCCTTTCTCCCTGATTCCTCACTTGTCTGTCCTGCTAAAGTGTATTAAGAATAATGAAGTCAAATGTAACACACCTTCTTTATTTCATCTTTGTGTTTGAGTTTGCATCATTTTGGATTTTAATTATTGGATTCAAACAGTGCATATATTTAAGAAAAAATGTGTGTTATACAATAATGTATTCATACAATACTATATATGTGATAATTACACTGTTTGAATAGGGTCAGATCAGTATTTGTAGCACAGGAACATCATGCTAATCCTATCTTGGGCACTGAGGGCAGTACCTGCTCTTCCTCTTTCATCTCTATCGCCTTCTCTCTTTCTCTTTGTCTCCTCATCCTGTGCTGTATATCTTCCCTTCACAAAGCTCAGCTTCGATTGACGGAGTCTTCTCATTCTCATCCGTCTCAGTGAAGAAGGTAAACACAGGGTCAATTGATATTTATATGGAAATGTTACCGGCCTCCGCTAGGATCATTTTGTGATGAGAAAAAAATATATATATATTCATATTTATATATATATGGGTGAAAGGGAATCTAATAGTCAGCATCATGACGGATTGTTGACTGTTTTACATTAGCGCGACCGCACAGGAGTTATTCGTCAGGTGATGTCTGGAGATGAATGGCATTGAACTACAAGCATTCCACTACTAACATTCTCTAGTTACCTGGATCACGCTTTGCATGGATTTGATGGAGATGTCGACCTTATCAAAGACCAGCATGTTGAGTAGGCTAAATGTTTTATAATAACGACAAAAATCACCGACTTCACAACTCACTCACACACAAGTAATGACGTTGATCCATAAAAGAAATGGAAGTAGCCACCATGACGTCACCCATTAGTTTGTGGACTAACGTTTTGAATCTAAGAGTTTTGGCATTTTGGCCGTCGCCATCCTGGTTTTGTGGAGCCATATTTGGACGAGAAGGAGGAGTTATCAGCTACCACTAGTGCTAGCTTGGTTAGCAAGGGGGCGTCTGTAATTCACATTACCTGTGATATTAATTGGGATGCTAATTTTAGCTAGCGAAAAAGGTTCAAAACTGAGTGTAGAGCCGAATCCTTAGAGCGCCTTTTAGCACAACTGAATGCTGAACAAAAAAATGTTTAGGCGACCAAATTGTTATAATTAACTTTGAGGTGAAAACAAAGTGAAAGGGTCAAAGTTCTAAGACAAAAACACGGAGAACACCCAAAAACAAGTTCACGGCTATTTAAATGTCCACAGTGCCATGGATTAGAGGATGGATACCCAAACCGGGCCGGACATTCTGAAACTTTGGGTTGATATACGTGAGTTTTGCTGCTTCAGTCAGGCTGTTTGGACATCACAGACTGTCTTTGGAAGAAAAAGTACTGACACAACCACACAGCGCATACTGTATAATAAGGGCAAAGCAAATCAAATGGATGAAAAGATTCAAGAAATTGCAATACCTGATGAGATGAGAAACAAATCTATTTTCTTTTTTTTGGTGACAAAGTAAAAGTAACATAAACTACTGTCTTTGCTTTTTCAGAACCTTCTAATGCTGTCTACTCCAATCGCTGTAGATAATGCAGTTCATTGACATTCTCTCCACTTGATTTTGATTTCCTATTCAGGCCTTTGATGCGGGCCGGATTTAACCATTCTGTTTGTGAACCGTCCATACCTTTGGTCTGTCAAGAGCTTGGCAGGATTGCAGGCTGACAAGCCAAGCAATAGTCACCTCCCCCCCAAAAGAGCCAGGGGTGGTGTGAGATTCCGAGCACCACTCTCCTCTTTCATCATTATCTGGGATGATGCCAGTGATATGAATGAAAACATATCTTCAATGGTAATGAAGTCTTTATATACAAGACTATATTCCTTGAAGCGGCTTTATGTTACGTGATTAAGGTAATTTAGGAGTTTCTCCTTATGTGTCTACATATACATTTCCTGATGTTTTATTGAAATTAAGTTGAGCTCAGATTTTGGGGGATATTATTGAAAAGCAAATATACAGTCCTTTATTCTCCACATGATAAATATTCATGACAGTCAACCAAATGTGAGTTGAACCCCTTAAGGCGCCGTGGGTTTTCTTGTGCAATTTATCCTTTGGCTTTGTTTCATCCACGGTGTTGTGTGTGTGTGTGTGTGTGTGTGTGTGTGTGTGTGTGTGTGTGTGTGTGTGTGTGTGTGTGTGTTTCATGGATATTTCGCAGTATTTCAAGTAATTGCATGTATGTACGCTTGGGAACAGGGTAAAAAGGGCACTATTCCCCGCAAATTGCCAGAAAGGTTTGGCGGTACATGCCTTTGAAAAATTGCTTTTAAAATAATTTCTGTCTACTTTTAAAAGAAGGATTTGTTTTTAAACAACTACAGATATGCTAAACTCTGAATGGATTTGAGCTCCAATTTGCACCTCTTCCCAATTATTCAGTCATTCATTCACCAATTAGCCAGGAAAGTGTTGTGTTGGGAAGCATATGGGATTTGTCCCCAGCTGAGGTGAAAAGGCAAGGATGTGTCTATTTCAGGTCTTATTTATTGACCATTTACTTGTATTTGTATCACCTTTATAATATTCGGGAAGAAAATGAAGCAAAACTGGAGCACCTGGAAAGTTTCAAAATTAGTCTGTTAGAGCTGTCATAGACACAGTTAGGTGCCTGTTGTCACAGAAAACGTCTGTACTGTCATTTTGGTAACGCTCCATGCTGAGCGCCACCTGTGTGGTAGCAAGTTGATAGCATTTACTAATTATCGTAATCCAATTTCAGTAACTATGAGGGAGAATCATTCTGGTTTTGGCTCACCGTCCCATCTGCCGCCCGAACACACAATGAGCAAATAAAGGAATGTCTCAAAATTGTTTTGTTGTTGTAGTTTTATGAGGATATTATATAGGTTATTGTCACGGTTGTGTTTTTCAGTTGTAGTTTTTCCTGTTTTATTGTGTTTATTAATTTCCTGTTTGTGTTGTTTCCCTGTTTGTTTCATGGTTGTGTGTTACCCATGTTCTCCGTTTTAACGGTTTACTGCATAACGTGTCTTACTGAAATTTCTGAAATCCATAATATAATAAACATTTCTCTTTACATACAATAACAGAAGATGGTAATCATTTCAAAAACGTTTTAGCTATCTATGATTTGATTGCTAACGTTAGCTCAAAACGCCATTCAAGTGACAGCCTTTGTTGTGTTTGATTGCTAACTTGTAGCCAGCAGCAGTCATTTCAAACAAGTTTTAGCTATGATTGTTTGATTGCTAACGTTAGCTCATAGACTGTGCGTTAGCTCAAAAAGCTGTTAGCATCTTGGAGGCTACTTGTCGCAAAGTGACGCATGCGCAACTCATATCTGCGCTCGACTCACATCGGGCAGTGACACTGTTTCTCCTGTCTGTCTTGTTTTACTTCCTGCCTTGTGTTTTCCCGCCTCTGTGATTGCCCAGATGTGTTCCACCTGTTCTTCCGCCCTCATGTCACCTGTCCCTCGTTAGTACCCTCCTTACCTGGTGTATTGATGGCGCGTTCATGCCACCTGGGAATAACAGGGACCGCCCCCCTGGTTACGTTGTTTTTCCAACTGCCAGCGTTCACATGGTCGGGATGCGTGTTCTTCTTCTTCTGTTATATTGGCGTTTGGCATCACAACTTGTTGCATCAATGCCACCAACTGTTGGGCGTAGCCTAGAGCATCAGGTGTGTGAAAACATGGTGGCCAGAATAACAAAAGAGATTTGCTGCTGTTTTCTTATGCGAGCATCCAAACAGCACATGGACAGGTGTTTGTTTGTGTTCTCTGCAGGACAACGAAAGGGAAAGGACACGGATAAGGTCTTGTTTTTATACATAGGCCTATTTATGAATAATATGAAACATGTTTTGTCTGTGTATGTTTCTTGGCAGAGGCGTTTGTCCACAATAAACAGTTGATTGTCATTGAAATATGTTCAGTGAACCGAAGTCGCCTACATCAAACGTCCGTTGTCAACAACGCGTCACCAACTGGGAAACTTGGTTAGCAAAATCTAGCCCGAGTTTCCCACCTCCGATTCCCACAGGAAGTGACGTTAATGGTGACGTTTTCACTGGGAAAAATGTCCATGAACGCACGGTGAGTCCCTGTGCTTTCATCATCTTTCCGTGCGGCATTCCCTGCTTCTCTCTGTCCGTCGTTGCTTCCGAGTGGTTTTGGGTTTCCCAGTGTGCTTTGGATTTTGTTTGAATCTTCCATTTATCTTGTTTCCGGATTTACCTGCCTGCCTCGGGACACGTTTTTGTTTTAAGCCTTTTTTTATTTTATTAAACCTAATCTGGCTCACTGCCTCCTCGCCTCCACACTGCACTTTTGGGTCCAAGCCTGCTAATCCTCAGATGTGAGTTATTTCCCAAAAAGAAAAAGTGAGTTTCTCAATAATGACATGACATGATCCATCAAGACTGGGTTAACTTAAAGCGCCCATATTATGCTCATTTTCAGGTTCATAACTGTATTTTAAGGTTGTACCAGAATAGGTTTACATGGTTTAATTTTCAAAAAACACCATATTGTTGTTGTACTGCACAGCTCTCTCTCACTGCTGCAGATCCTCTTTTCACCTGGTTTCTGTTTTAGCTACAGAGTGAGACCTCTTTTCATCTTCTTCTTCTGTACTATCTTTGATTGCACTCGCACATGCTCAGTAGCTCAGATGTAGATCATGTCAGCTAGCTAACTCTAGAGACAGTAAAAGAAAGGCTGTTTCTCCAACTTTGGTCAGTTACAAGGCAGGATTAGCTGGGAGACTTCTAAATGAGGGCGCACATGTAAGTAGTTCTTTTGTAGATTATGGTGAACTTGTGTGTGTTGTAGCAGTGCTTTGCTATTGAGAACGACGTAGCATGCTAGCGTTACGAGCTAACGGTTGTGGTTAGCCAGCTCATTTATTGAACAGCTCACCAGGAGACTGAAGGCAGGACACATTCAGAAACCGTATCTCACTCAAAACAGCATGGATGGATTTTTTTCAAAGTTTGTATGTGTGTGGAAGCACCAGAGACACAAAAGAACACCCCAAATCCCAGAAAAAGTGTTTTTTTCATAATATGGGCACTTTAAGAATACTGTATGTCATCAGGAAGCCAATTTCTTCTCATGAATCAGAGTCAGCTTTAAGCGTTGCTCCGCCTTTGTTTTTTGATTTGTTTTGGATTGAGAGACCCCTAGAAAATGACATTGACGCATACATTGTACGTTTTAATGTTGGCGGTAGCTGATGCCTCATTACATGTCAATACTTCCAACCCGTTCTCACTCCCAACTCGTAAAATACTGACGCTTGGGCAGTGGCTCTCAGCGTCAGATACGACACAAAAAGCCCCCTTCAGTGTATGTATGGAACGCAACGGGCAGAGCAGCAGCTCGACAGTAGCACTTTAAGATGACGTAGTATTAAAAACTTTCACCCAGGAGACTGGGGTTCGGGTCCCGTTCTTGTCCCGCGTGTCACTGAAACGTACATTTTATAGCCCCACCCTCCATCTTTTCCTAAACCTAACTGTCCGTACTTGTGCCGCATGTCAGTCAGTACGTCCCGACCCAGAGGGTCAAAAGTGACGTCAAGAGTCTATACATGCGTTGTTTTCACAGATAGGCTTGCCCCGCTTCCCAGCATTACATGCTAGTGAGCTTGCCATCAGTTTCTCTTCACTGACCGTTGACAAGCAAAGAAAACAGTCTACACCCTCCCACAACCGCAATGGCTGCAGCTGATTGGACGAACGAGTCACGTGGGGTTGGCTTGCTCCCGAATTTCAAAACCGACCATAATGGTCGGCGTGGTCGGAACACGATCTTGTATTTTACGAAAATAGTTTCTGAAAAAAACATGTTTCTGAAAACATTTTAAGCAAGAAATAGGCTTAGCAGTTGCTAATTCTGTCCTCATTTCAGATCGACAAAGGTCAGTTTAAAAGATTTTCGTCAGCTTTTGAGAGGCGCCGACTACTACCAAAATGCATTGCACGGCTCCTAAAACGGGAAAAGACGCTGACAATGGTCACACGCCATAAAGGAGACTTTTAGTGTGAATAACAAACACCAAAGGCACATGACCAAATGTCCGTATTTTACGCGGTGGGAGAGTGAGAATGTGTTACCTCGCAATTAGTATGTTAAATAATTTTAAAGAGAAAATGACTCTGCCCAAGATGTACAAATGAAACATTTTATTAGCTTTTTATATCTGTCAAACCAAACAAGGAGAAAAATATGGGTGAAATAGTGCCATGGAGTGATATTCTGCCTCTTTTTGTCTTTAGGTGGTGCACTGCTTCCCTCCTAACTCTGTAAAAGGAGACGACTCACCTGCTGCCAACTGAACTGAAGGACTTAAAAAGGGAAATCCACCCACGGATCATGTTAATGCAAAAATTTAAATCTAAAATGAAGTTATAACTCTTTGATACTGAGGGCCTGACACTTGAGTATGACCTCTGCCTTTGATGTTTGCCACAATCAACCTGAAGCTGCACTGGAAATATCTTGACTTCATCGGTGTTTGGTTTCCTTAGACAACGAACAGATAATGGCGCCATAGTGGTTATTAAGAAACAGAAACACTACCACTTTAGCTCCTCATGCTTGATTTAATTCATCACATAATGTCTTTAATGTCTTTAATAATGTGTTTTTAAAGCACTTGTCAGTGTACATTGATTAGTGTGCTTTGCAAATTCATTGAAAAACGTAAAATTACACATAATTTGCTGTGATTGAAACACAACTGGTATGAAAAAACCACGGGCGAAGGTAACAAACTACATTTTCTCTCGTTGCTGTGGCAAAATTGTTCTCTTTGTGTACTTTTCACAAACCTTCGTCATTTTACCGAAGTATTTTTAGCAGCCGTTTGTGACAACAATAGAATATAGCAAATGCTAAATTCAGCTAATTCTGCAAAATGCTGGAATGTGACAAAGTGGGCGATGCACTCACCACTTGTCCCTTGGGTCTATGTGCATTTGTCCGTACTTATTTTACACATTGCTCTAGTTATTTTATATTGTATTTATGTCACACACAACCACTGTTTAGTTTCAGTTAGATTTAGAACAGTTAATAGTTCATTTTCTCCATACTCACCTTTTCTTATTATTTAGTATTTATGGTAATGATGATGTCATCACTGACATCATTAGACAGAAACAAGCCATGGGGGTTTTCTGTGTGTACATAATTTGTATGGGTTTGGTTAAGGCATTTGAGGTTTTAATTGATATGAATTAAGACCCTCATAGAGTTTTCTTCATTGTGTAACTGAGTGCAAACTTTGTCTAGCTTTGTTCAGATTTGTGTAAGTTAGAAATGTCCGGTAGACTCACCGCTGAAAGATATTGGTGCAGTCCAGTACTGATTGAGAGCCCTTTAAAGGTAGTGGCATTTAGCGGCTTATGGAGAGTAGTCTCACATTGCCAGACCTTCCTCCACTACGCTTCGGAGGAGGGTCTGGCTAGTCAACACAGCATTCCGGTATGAGAGAAAAACGGGCTCTGGTTTATTGGCATTTCTTTAAACCAATTACAATCGGCGTTGGCAATACAAAATAGCCTCAGGAAGGAACTTGTTTGGGTGGAACGTGTGTACGTTCAAAGGTTGTTTTAGTCGTGCAACAGAAAACTCAGATTGGACAGATAGTCTAGCTAGCTGTCTGGATTTACCCTGCAGAGATCTGAGGAGCAGTTAACCATAGTCCTCACAAATTAACTGGAGTTTAAAATGACAACACAAATAAAGCGGAAGGTAACGGACATCTGACCGTAAAGAGTGAAGTCCGGTGGATTCAACAATCCCGGAAGTGGAACGTCGTGGATGTAGACTAGGGAGAGGGAAGCCGTGCTGATAAAAAACACGTATTTAGGAAAGATTGAGTGTCAGGCGTACGAAGAGAAGCAGTCTGCCTGTCTATCTTTGATGCTTTGCTGCGCTACACAACAGTTGATTCTCCAGCGTGACTTCTACATTTAGGAACTTTTACCTTCAGTGAGCTGCGTGAAGCCTTTCTGCTGCTTGTGACAATAATCCCTTACAGTATGTGACCGCAGAGCCTCATTCCGCTCAGCATGTTTAAAAATGTTGAGGATATTAAATGGCTTGTCTTTAAAATATATATTGTGTCAAGTTGAACAACAGTCATTGATACCTTGTAAACATATTTGACAAATAGCTCTGGGTGTTAAAAGACACTACTCTGTGTTTTGTATAGGTCATGATCCTCCGAGTCTCGTGCGGTGTGCAAAAGAAATGAGTGTGGAACACAATCAGCTCAAAAGTGCTTCAAATTAAAGCAATTCCCCACAGATGGGATCAGGGAGTAGAATTTGACCCCTGAACCCATGATAATGTTCTGGAATCCCCGCTGTAATCGACTACAAAGCCCTGACTGGTTGTTGGATCAGTTTAGCTCTCCTAGAGAGTCACCGCAAGGGCTCTTCCCTTAATGAAATCTCTCAGCTTTCTTATTGATTTGCCTCAGGTACTTTGCAGTCGTGTGCAAAACAGGGCTTATTTGATTTTGATGTAAACACATTGTAAAAAAAAAAAAAATACAAAATTCCCCCTCGAGTGTGGAGCATTGGTGTTCGTTCCTTCCCACTGCACTTTCTATAACGTTCAAGTGTTACCCTGCACAGATTAAAATGAATAAGACAAACTTAAAATAGAGGTTTGTTGGCGGTGCGTTCACGGGCTCCTCGGATGATGCCATATCCCGAGTTCGGAAGTCATTCCTTTGACTTTGTGTGTTCTTGAACTTTAAGTAGTGAAGTGTTGTGTGTTCGTGCTTAAACAACACGCTGATTGCTGTTTCCAGTATATACCTGACTTGTGATCATAGTTTATGCTTATAAATAACTTTGCTAACTAATCTAGATCACTCTAGGTGGACAGCAAATATCTGTCAGTAAATATCATATTACAAATTACATTAAGCAAAAAATGATATGCAATACATAACTTATTAAAACGTTTCTTACCATTAACCCAACATTATCTTTCATCTGTCATCTTTCCAATGGTGGAATGTAAATAAGTACTTTTACTCAAGTACTATAATTAAGTACAAATGTGAGGTACTTTACTTGAGTCTTTTCTTTTCATACTACTTTCTACTCTGCTACATCTCAGAGAGAAATACTGTACTTTTTGCTCCTCTACATAAATCTGACAGCTTTAGTTACTAGTTACTTTACACATTAATATGTCTGCACAAAAAACGCATGTAGTTTATAAATATGATGTTTTATTATAAAATAAACTGCCCAGCAATATAAAACGGCCTACAAGTCCAGCAGAAATGTTTAGACCATTAAACACTCAGTTGATGATAGAACTGTTTGGATCGTTTTTTCTGCATTGAGTGCTTTTACTTTTAATACTTTAAGAACATTTTCCTGATGCTGATCCTGTAGTTAAATACTTTTACTTAAGTAACATGTTCAATGCAGGACTTTTATTTCTAACAGAGTATGGTATTAGTACTTTTACTTAAGTACTTCTTCCACCACTGCATATTTCTGCATAATATGACATCAACTCAGTAAGTTGTGTATCAAGGGTTTCGCTGTCTTTCTGATTTGTTGTTCCAACTTGACGGGGCGGTCACGTGAATGTTTCCAGTCAGGAACAAATTTTTCCAATAATTCCAACACCACATGAATGCAGCATGAAATCTGAAGGATTTATCAATAAGGCCAAGTTTTTTAGCCTAGAAATCTAGACGCACCCTAGGCAGCAAATTTAATTTGCAGCCAGGGGGGTCTAGGAACTCTCCGTTGGCTTGCGAGCTGGAAAAACCAAACTCTGGTCAGGCCAATCACATCGTGTATAGAGTTGGTGGGCGGGGCTTATGGCTGCTGCTGCTGGTGCTGCTGGGAACAGTGGTCTTCTGGAAGACTTGGAGTTAAGCTTTTCTTTGAGAAAAGAACAAAGAACGGCACTGAAGTCATTCTTAAAGAATGAAGATGTGTTCGGAGTTTTGCCAACCGGATAAAGTTTAATCTATCAACTAGCTTCGCTACCTTCTTCGTTGCTCTGCCTGGTTGTAGCACTATCCTATTACGTGCAGAGGGAATTTGAAAGACAGCCGTTTATCCCGCCCCTCGGATTGAGCTCCCAGACCCAACATCTTGATGTGGGTCTGGCTTGTCAGGCTACAAGTTTTTATCTGCAGAGTGGGATCATTCCAGGACATAGGTCGCTTAATGCTCTGAATTGGATTTTGCTCATCTTCAGTCGACAAAATGCTTGTGTTAAATCGCATTTTTTGTGTTCTTTCATTGTAGCATGCAAGTAGGGCTGCATTAAAAAGTGTCTGTTTTAAAGCAAAACCCGTGATCCTAGAACATAGCACTGTTTTCTTAACAGTGATATATTTTTTTATTTATTCCCCTGACAACTTTATTCCTGTTTATTGCCTTACTGAGAACTTTGTTGGGCTTGTTGTTTGATATTGCCCTTTAGTCCTCAGCGTTGTCCGAGCACAAAGAGCTGCTTGTGAAAAAAGATGTTTGCTTAAATTACACTGACAGTGATGCTGTTTCTGTCGAGAAAATCTCTTTGTCATTTTTGACATCATGATTGAGACAGGAAAAATGTTCAAGACTAGAGTTTCACCCATATACTGAACTAAAACAGCATGTGCTATTTTCCAGTCTATGGTCATTTCTATGATTTTTATGATCCAGTTTGATCACAAACAATGCAGCATTAATTATTACTAGTAGCCTACAGTGCCCGTTGGCCTCCTGTATTGCTGCTTGCAGCTCTCTCCAGAACCATTGTACCCCGAAATAACTTACAGAAGGCAACTCAACCATATACTACTGACTTACTGTGTACTTCTATTCCAGAGGAAAACATTGTACACCTACATTTTCCTGAAAGATGAAATGTTACTTACTTATGTTGCAGATACAAATTTAACTTGACTAAATATCACAATTGAAATATGATGCATTATTAGTGATGAAGCTATCAAGCATTACATTAGAGTTGAAAGCTCTATCTTGCACAGACATTAAGTAAATTGAATTACATTGTTCTGATAATAACCATATGGCATAGGTTCGGCTGCCGCTCATCTAGAGATTCGGCGTGTCGCCTATTTTCTCCCTTTGTAGACGTCACACCTCCAGGTAGTAATAGATTTTAGATGTTTTTTTTACCTTTTAATGTGCGCTCGCTATTTTTATTCAGTTTTACAAAGAAGTTTACAGTTATTTTGGCTGATTGGACCTCTTCCCAGGACTGTGTGGATGTGTACAGTATTGTCTGACATCTACCTGAGCCACCTTTAACCTAAGCAGAGGTCCAATCAGCCAGAGGCTGTTATATTGAACGCTGTCCAAAGTGCCCCAAATTCAAAACGCCAAGTTCATTGGGTACCCAGCAATACACCATGACCACCGCCAAGTGTGAAGTAGATCGGATCAAACGATTTCAAGATATTCGGACATATACTCACACACTTAAGTGGACAAAAAACAGTGACGATTCACAGCATCACAGAGTCTCGTCTTCACACTCAGGTTGCCACGTTTGACACCTGTGTGCCTGTTTAAAGAAAGATACCAACACCTCTGCTCACTGATCATATCTGGCAACCCACTATATGACCGGAGACACGAATGGATAAACTGTTACTCTTAAAAAAAATAGTCCCAGCATGTAATTCTCCCTGAAACCACAAATTCTTTTGAATCCTTTTTTGTTTATCTACTGATTAAACACACAAGACACAATATCTTTGTGAGTTAAAACTACTACTACAAAAAACTATTTCATGGGAAGTTGCATGCTGAAACTATGGAAATAATTCCCTCTTTTCACATGTCTAACAGTTGTGGAAAAAAACGTGACACGGACATGGCAGCCTGTCAGTTGGCAGCTGTGGTTTTGAGAAGCTGGTTGTTGCCTTTGGAGAGGGGTTCCAGTGAATGTGCCCTGTTTTCCACATGTATCGCCTGAGCTGACTTTGTGATCAAAATGATAGTAAATGAGGTGTGCCAGGGGAGAAGAAGGTTACAGAGAGGTGAATGTATAAGTTGCAGCATTTCAGAGTGAGCATAGAGAATGATTGAGAAGAGATAAAAAGCTGCCAGGCCACTATTTCCATTAGCATGCTCTCGGTGTTGCTTCCCCTCTTCCCACAAAAGTACATATTGGCGGCTCAAAAAAGGTAGTAGAAGTTGCCAAAGGACATCAAATGCTGATTTGCATATCAATATCTTTGCTACAGCCCCATGCACTTTGGAGAGGAAATGGCTACACATAATGCATGAGGCTGTGCGACCATTAGTACACTATAGATTACACAATTAGACAATCGGAGTCCTTGCAAATTGCTCTGTTACTATTGTCCTCCGGGGTCAGAACACCGAGGCTGGCGTAGTCTCGCATTGCTAGACTTACCTCCACAGCGCTGGGATAGGAGAAAGAAACGCTCTGGGTTGTTTGCATTTCTTTAAGCCAATCACAATCCTATTGGTCGGCGCTAAGTCTCCGGAAGGAACTTGTTTTGGTGGAACATTTGCACCCCGCACAAGAAAACGAGACGTACAATTTGAAATGAACTTAACTGTTCACACAAAACGTGAGCTATTTAAATTTGCTGGAAACATGGTCAAACGTAATTTGCTCTTACCAGTGTATCGCCGTGTGTATTCTGTCTATAGCAATCCCCACCAATCGGTCCCACAACGTCCCAGTTAGATACTAAATGCCCATTCTTTGTAAATCTTTACAATCATTCCCCGAAAGAACCAAGCAGGACCGCCTCGTTGCACGATCCAAATTTTCTTCAAAACTTGCCCCTTTCAGCACATAGCTTGCTAGCTCTGTTAATCCAGACTAACAGCCAAAACACACCGGGCGCGTATAGCAGCGTAGCACAGCTATTTTAATTTCGGCGCCCATGTTATGCAATCTGTCTGTTCATAGCGGGCTTCGGCCCGTGCGCTGCAGCTAAAGTTTCGGCGTCTCCTCTATTTCTTGCGCGAGCGTATGGGTCAAGCCAGGCAGGTAATCACAGCCAAACACTCAATCAGGCACATGGAGAGAGAGGCTGATGGACGGACAGAGAGTGACACACACACACACACACACACACACACACACGCACACACACACATACATGCATACATACATATAGGCTACAATTACCACAGTTTTCCCCACTCATCCTGTCTCTTTCTATCAGAGAGAGAGAGAGAGAGAGAGAGAGAGAGAGGATCACTTTGTAATTGTAGAAATGCGTGTCTGGTATGAATGGCCAGGCGCACGATAAGGCACTGGCTGATTTATGCTTCTGCGTCGAATCGACGGCGTACCCCCGCAGACCCCTCTGCGTCGCCGCAAACCCCCCTCCGAGACCTCCGCCGTAGCTCGACATGCACCTCCAAACTTGTTTTACTTTTCGTCGAGGCGACGCAGACCGCAAGGACTGTGATTGGTCAACTCGTCCTGTGTGTTGATAGTCGATGTTTCAAGCAGCCTATGGGGAGTAGCAACATGCTGGCCTAGAAATCTAGACGCACCCTAGCGGCAGCAAAAATATTTATTAATTTAAGTTTTTTTTTTTTTAAATAAGTGGATCCATTAGCGCTGACAACGGTAACTCGTCCAATGTTCGACCCAGCTGAAAACAGCTTATGGGGGGTTGTTTGGCTCGAGGTTGTGGTGCAAAGGACCCTAGGGTGAAATTACTCCGAACCATCACTTTAAGCTTTTCTTTGAGAAAAGAACAAAGAACGGCACTGAAGTCATTCTTAAAAAAGGAAGATGTGTTCGGAGTTTTGCTGACCGGATACATCCAAAGTTTAATCTATCAACTAGCACTGCTACCTTCTTCGTTGCCCTGCCTGGTTGTAGCTCTATCCTTTTGCGTGCATAGGGCATTTGAAAGACAACTGTTTATCCCGCCCCTCGGATTGAGCCCTGCCAATGGTGAGTTCCCAGACCCAACATCTTGATGTGGGTCTGGCTTGTCAGGCTAGCAACATGCTACTTCACTGACATAAGCTTTGCAAATAAACTCAGACTTTTTGGTTACAATGACGGGGTTATCCGTTTGTAAAGAGTCTTATATGTCAGTAACGTTTTGAAATTAGCACTTCGCCAGTAAGCAGTACTTTGTGGGCAGATGTGCTAAAGTTTGCTTGCTAACGTAACATAAACTGGCTGGCAGACACCTCGCAAATAACCTCAGACTTATCACCCCCTAGCGTTTTGGCGGTGAAATGCACCGCGATGCAAAGCAACCCTGATGCAGAAATCCAAAAGGGTCACGACGCCGTGGGAGCGACGTGGAGTTGACGCAGAAGCATAAAACAGATCTACGGCTATCTACGCTACACGACACTTACGCGCCCGGTGTGTTCCAGCTGTTAGGATGGTGCAACCAGGTAAGTGCTCTGGTCTGGGTCTGGGTCTGTCAGATTAATAATTTTGTAATTTGGTAAATAGCTCATTTATTTGAGACTGTTTACCATTTAAAATAAATTATCAGTTGAAATGACAAAGGCCTTAATGTTGGCCATGCGTTTGTACCTGACTAGAGGAGTCATGTGTCAAAATTGACATGGTACATATTTGTACATATAGCAGTTTGACTAAATTTCCACGAGCCGACATCTTTTTAACCCTCTAGCAAGTTAATACGACCATGGTCAGAAGTTAACATTTCTCTTTGATTGGTGTTGGAGAGATAAAGTTGCCAGGTAGTCTGCAAGGTCACTAAAAACCAAGCACCAAAGTCGTACAGTTGTCAGCATCATTGTGGGATGTGGCATTACGTTTTTCCAGTTGAGTTACATCTTTGAAGCTCTGTAAAGCAAAGATATATGTCAGTTTTGCAAACATACCTTGACAATGGGAACAGTAAGTCAGCCCTAATGTGTTTTTACATGAATTGCATATCCGTGTAGTCAACACCATTAAACACTGTTTGGGCAAAAATAGAAGTAGCTATATTGCAGATATTTAGTGTGAAAACCCTGATGTGATGACCTTGCTATGGGATGTTAATGAGTCACAGCTGGAGCTAACTTTTGAGTCATTTTGACACTTCTGGTTCAGTGCTATTTTTTGTATGCAAGTATGGTTTGCAAATAAGAATCTCATGTTTATTACCTAAGGTAATGTTTTGCTTCCATCGTTGGTGACAAACACATTCTGAGGTGTGTCTGCACTTAACTTCACAGACATCTGTGTTATCTGTCAGTCACGCAATTTTGTTGCACTACTTTGACTAACTCAGGTCTTCTTATTTTCATTCAACAGAAGCACGAATTACAAATCTTGCCATTGCCTGTCCACCAGAAAAGTTTGGTGTGGAGTTACCTGTCATCTAGAACACAGATAATAACAAAAATACTGTTATTACATAAAAGCACATAGAATAAGAATAAGCAAAAGCTTTCGTATGGATAAATCCCTGACTACGTTGCACATGATATTCCGTTTTTTGCCCTTATTCAGAAAAAGACGATATTCCGACCAAGCTGTTTAAATGGCTAATGAAAGTGAATATTCCATTAATATTCCCGTTTACATGTAGCCCTGCAAAATAGGATTTTTTCAAAGTTAACCAGCGATGGAGGACTTAATGGAGCGTTCGAACACAGTGTCCTTCTTTCATTCCTTCAACCAGCTTCTTGAAAAGGTCAGCATAGCGATGTGTGTGCATATCCAAAAACCTGTTGATATGTAAGTATATAAGTCTTTGATAATGTTTAAATTCAGCTGTGTTTCTCCTTCTTATCGGGTCTGCAGCCTTGCAAACAGTTGGCTGGTCGGTTTGTGTACAGCAACCATAGAAATGCACAGACCAGGGCTGTAGTACTTGCGTCCGGACTTGAGATGCTTTTATGTTGTCTCGGACTCGTCTTGGACTCATTAGTATTTGGACTCGGACTTCTCTCATTTGAACTCGGTCTTGACTTGGACTTGAACCTCTTTGGACTCTGTCTTGACTACAGCCCTGTTACAGAGCTGACCATCAGCTATAAACAGGCAAGAGGCTGTAAACTGGGCGTATACTGTAGTAAAAGCCCTGATTGAGGCGCATATTCTGAATGTGCTGTATACATGTCCACAGAATGCCTCTAAAACCTGAATAATACCGGAATATCCCACGTCTTAATCAGGAAAAAAAAGGCCTTATTCGGAACATCTAACCGGAATATGCTGTTTACATGACCTGTATCATATTCGGAATATTGTCATATTCGGATTAATAGTGGAATATTGGTGTGCATGTAAACATACTCACTGTTACTCACAAAGCAACAACATTGACATTTATTTTTTGACTTTTCATTTTATAAACTGTGATAGGAGGACAGAGGACAGTTTGAGTAATGATTGTACTATTTTATCTTTGTTTTCTCTTTCAAAAAAGTTTGGCTAACCTGGGTGTTATCATCCAAATGCTTGTTTTTTTGCGATGTTGCAAAATTTTAGCAATTACTTTTAGTGTAGTCTATATCGATGACGCTTCGTGTCCGGGATTGTTCGGGTGCCGCCGGAAATTCTGCCGGATGTCCCTCATTTCGGCCGGATGTCCATCACCTTCCTCTTCCTTTGTGTTGGCATTTTAAACTCCGGTGGATTTGTGAGGACTATGGTTAACTGCTCCTCAGATCTCTGCAGGGTAAATCCAGACAGCTAGCTAGACTATCTGTCCAATCTGAGTTTTCTGTTGCACGACTAAAACAATTTTGAAGGTACACATGTTCCACCAAAACAAGTTCCTTCCCGAGGCTATTTTGCAGAGGCACCATAGCTCCGTCCGGCGCTTAGCATCACCCAAGGCGATTGTGATTGGTTAAAGAAATGCCAATAAACCAGAGCACCGCGCCCACAGTTAAAGCCCTTGGAAATTGTAAATGAACTGAAAGGTTGCAGACTAATACACATTTGTGAATTAGTCCGGCGGTGCCAGGCTACTAGTAACCCAGGTTACTAGTAGCCTGGGTTACTAGTGAGTCAGGTCATTTTCTCCTGCAGCTTTGGAGGAACTTTGTCAAGTTTGTAAAAAATGACTGTTGATGATGTCATCAGGATTATCACAATCTGGGTTTGCTGGGCTTGGGGTTTAAATGGTGTGCGTGTGTGTGTGTGAGCGGTAATCCAGATGGCTTTACATTACACATGCTCAATATTAGTGTGTGCAGAGCTTGTTAGACGCTTGTTTATGTGGATGTGTTCTCTCCTCTCCACCCTCCTCCTCTTGTTAGTTTCTGCAGCCTTCAGAGCTGCTGCGAGCTGCCTCCCTAGGGGCTCAGCCAGATTGAGGCAGGCGGACGGTTATCTAGGATGTGCACAGCTTTGTCGTAATTGCCCCCCTCATGAGCTCACCACTGCTGTTACTACACACGCTAAACCCTATTAACTGTTGCATATGTTACCATGCCTTGCCTTTATTGTGCAACTTTGAACACTGGTGCCAATTAGCTGGGTTCGCTCTGGCCTCTCCTGGTGACGGCATTTAGAGTGTGTCCTTGGAATTATGGCTCATTAATTCATTTGTTTATCCGAGAATAATTTCCAGATTTACTATAGGCAAAAAGTTAGTTGTTTTCTAATTTGGTGTGACCTTGTCCAAATAGTTTTGAGAAGGGTAGAACCCCTATAACTACATTGAACCTCCAAATGTTGCAGTATTTATTGGTGATGGGATGTATTTTTTTTTGTCATCCTGGATGTAAAGTTAAATTCATAATAAAAGAATGCTTAATTGGTTCTCAGGTAATATCCTTTGTAAATGTTCTCTCTATAAATACGATACCATTAACTAATGAGGTACATTTTCAATGGTAAAATGTCAAAGAGTAATTTAATAATGGGAAAAAAATGTACACCTACTCTAGTGAGGTGCTGGCTCATAGATGTCACGGTAAGCAAGGAAAAGCTACATAGTCGTAACTCTGATGCAATATTTTATGTATCAATATTTTCGCACAAATTGCCTCCTTCGAAAAAGGCAACGATTACATTTCTTTACTTTCGCTCTTTCTCCTGAAGAAGGCAAGATGTAGTGACATATTGATTTCATAACCCCCCCCCAAAAAAATAGGATGCATTTGAGCTATGAGATTACGCCTTTTCCTTCCATTTTGGAAAAAAAGACAAACAAAATGTATTGATCACAGATTTTCTTTAAGTGGCCCTCCACTCAAAAATATGTTTTTCATCCTGTTCCTGCAGTTGGATGTTTGAGCTTCAGTGTGCAGAATGATATATAGACAGAGTTTGACACGAGAAGGCTGTTTTCACATGTATCTGCTGAAAGTGGAAAGTTTCTCCGTGCTCATTTAAAATCTCTTTTTAAGTGGAGGGCCTACGAGCATGTTTTGTGACATCCCAACTAATTTGGAAGTCAATCCTTGTCCAATTTGCAACGTTATACAAGTGTGATGTAGAAAGTTGAAGCTGCCAGTGCACATACACTGAGAATGTGCTTGTAGTGAAGTAGAAGACATTCCGTGTCTTCCAGGAAAACTTTTAACTTGCACGGCAGCTGGAGGGTAGATCCTAAATCGGATCTGCTAGAATAGTCAACATAGTTAGGTTTAAGCATGGGGGAGTGGGGATTGGTTAAGGTTAGGGTAAGAATACCAGGATAAGCCAATCAGAGGCAGAATAAGGCGGGCCACGAGGCACATCCTTTGACGTCGACAAGTCTAGCGGATCAGATCTAGCATCTACCCTAAATTGGTGTCAGGTGAGGAGCTGCTGGCAGCTACGGGGGGGTTTAGGTGTGTGATGGATGCAACTGTTTGTTCAAAACTACAGTGGCGGACGTGATAGACAGATGGATCACCCAATCACCCGCCAGGGATTTTTTGAACGTGCCTGCCCTTTCACAAACAGTTTTCAGTGATGGCTTCTCAGGGGGTTCTATGTTAACAAACCATCTGGTGTGTCAGGTTAGGAAAACTTTAAAAATTAACAAAATCTGCATATTAATTAATAGATTCTGGAATTTTTTTTTTATGAAGGAATACATGCCTTTTAAAGAATTTTAATGTGAAAATGATAGTTTTTTTGCGGGAAAAGAACCACATCAGACACACATTAATGTTCCAAGCAGACTTTATACAATTTATGTCTTAATACATGTCTGGGGGGTCTTAAGTTTGGTTAATTAGAATGTCAATAAATAGACATTTTCTATCAGAAGTTCCAATTTGACTGCCAACATAAAGGTGGTCAATATTCATGGTATATCATTTATTCGTATCTTTATAACTGAGGATGCATTTCAGATTGTGTAATCCATTTGAAAGCCCAACAATAGACACAAGTTGGAAATTAGCTGCAGCTATAAAGTCTATGTAGAACACATCTTTTCTTTTTTAAAAGCTGGAATGCAATCCTGATAATTGCATTGTCGCTATCAAATAACAATGAAATACATTTATTTGATACTAAATATCTGTGACGGTCTCAACACTGAAAGTGGTTATGTCACCCTCACCCACACTGTGGAAATACAGCCCTATAACATCCAGATTGTTAGATTACTAAGGGGGATAACTGTCTGAGAAGTGAAGGAGAACATGAATTTGACAAATGACACCACAAGTTGTCTCCTTATGTGGAACGGGGCATGTTAACCTCTTCTGCCTCGATTGAATCACACAGGCCTGTGCAAGGTCCACTGGGAGCATGTGTCCTTCTTTTGGCATGCTGTGCAGTCCTTTGCTGACATACTGATACTTTCTTGTCATTGATCATACTGTATGCTGGAAGCAGGGCATTGCTCCGGTTTCATCATGCTTGCTAGACCCTGCTTGCTGCACTGGCTAACCTATCTAAGGTCATTATACAGTACACTAGAGTCGGGACTGGGCACAACCATACCTCAGGAGGACTTGCTTTCCATTTTCAAACATAGAAACTTCTGGACCGACTTTTTAACTTGTTACCATCTTTCTTGCGAGCTGCAAGTAAAATGGCAGTAGTGTATGGCAGTAAGTTTCCACATACTGTTTGTCAGAGTCATTTGAAATGATATTCCAGTAATGTTATCCACACTGAGTAGGGAAAAACAAATGAAATAGAATTGAATTTCAAAAACTGGAGTCGAGCCTGGTTGTGGGAATGGGTAATCCTCCTGGCTGTCATCAGTCGATAGTCGAGTCTTGATGCGGAGCACCAATTCTTGGCACCAAGATTACAGAGTGCGTCTGGATTGGCATCCCCACACGTCTCCACTGGAGCACTAGTAACACTGCATATACACTGTATGTGATTTTATGTTGATGACTGATTTGATTGATTTGATTTGAAATGTCCTATACCTTTTTAACATTGTTTTAAAAAAAGAAAAACATTGTATATTTGTGCTGTAAGTCTGGAGCAGTAACTCTGACCTTTTAAACAGAGTTGTCCTTTACACCAGCTGCCACGTGCTCTGCAATGTGCAATCTCCATGCAATTGAAGATGTACAGGGGTACTACTTAATGGGGTAGTCTGAAATGCAAAAACCCTGGAAAGACAGCCTGGAAATAAGACTTCAAGAGTCTGGTAACGGTTATGAGTTTCAGGAGACAGCCTCTCACTACAAAGCAAAACTTTTTGTCTACTGTCTTTCCAATTTGTTTCAGGCCAGAAGGGACCTAGAACAAAACAGATTAAAGTGCTTTAACCCAGCCCAACATGACATAGAAACATGGGGAAAAAGGGATTCTGAATAAGATTTGCACATCCAGTGCTAGCCAGCGTAGCTAATTTTCCAAGTTTATCCCTTATTTTAATCCTGTCTCTCACTGTGGTACCTTGTCATTTCTCTCCTTAATCTCCTCCGGAATAGTTCTAACCAGTGTTTAATAAGTGACTTTGCTACAGTACTTTGGAGTTATTGTGGTGTTCTTCCGCAGCACTCATTTGAGGAATGATGTAGTCTACCAGAAATATCTAAGAAATGTCTCCAAATGGATAATGGTCTTTCACATGGGAATACATCAAATACCAAACCCACCATAACTTGTTCAACTGTTTAAGGGTAGTATTTTATACTTTGTCGCAAAGAAAATAATTTTTTTTCTCAACGTTCACTATTTTTTGGAGCCTAAAGACTTTTCTTGCTAAAAAATTGCTTTTTGGATTAAGTATGTGAACGCAGACGTGGCTGAGGTAATTTATTTCAGGGGGGGGGGCTATGCTAAAAGTTTAAGCAGACTTTCCACTGATACAAAAATATCATGTGTACACGATTCAATAGCATGTACACAGCTTATATTGTCCCTATTTGGTTCCTATCAATAACCAGACAAAAAAATGTAAGATGATTGACACATTTTTGTTACTGAACTGGGCTGAACAACTTAACGCTCATTTTTTCTTTTAGAGGTTTACATAGCCAATTTGTATTGAATTTTCAAATGTGTGATCTTGTTTTTTTTTAATGTCGTCGTTTTATTAAAGGTGCCCTGCCACACGTATTTCATTACTTTGTGGTAATGTCTGAAGTTCTACCATGGACTCTGTAACATTTTTTTGTGGAAAAAATGCCTTGGTTACCTTGTTTCAAGCCATTCAAGCGTGGTATAGAAAGCCTACAGGAAGACTCAGCTCGATTTCTGCCAGTTCTCATTAATATTCAACAAGCTAAGCTGTTTGAATCTGATTGGCTAACAGCTAGCCAATGAGAGCCTGGCTGTCAGAATCCTTTACCCAGCCCAACTGGGCGAGCTAATGAATAGTAATGAGATCAGGCAATATGATGTCAGACTGACCAGCTTTTGTAATTGGCCTGCTTTCTCCGCTTATTTCTTTTCAGTGGCTAGAGCTGACAGAGGACCTAGCAGTTCATTTTCACATTCACAACATAACACAAACACATATGGACCTAACATATTTTAAAAAATGCAAGTAAAAACGGTTTTGTATGGCAGGGCACCTTTAAAATTTCAGAAAGGTGCTTAAGGTCATTTACACCAGTCTTTATCCAGGCTTGGTCTGTTGCTTTGATTTGGAAAATGAGGCAAGGAAAGCAGAATAGTGCCTGAGCAGGCAGATAGCTATGAACTTTTTACAAGCCACTTACACTTACAAAATGATCGATTGTATTCTTTACCTTTGCCAATGGTTTTCTTGTAACATCTCACTGTTCAAGTTGTTTGTTTGAAGTTTATCTGTTATTGATCTTGAGAGATTTGACAGTCAGGAACCAGTGTCGGCTTGTGGTTGCCACATGTTCATGTTCATGCATAGTCACATTCACTGTCAGTCATCCACGCGCGATTTGGCGGGGAGAGGATCTGCACCCTAAGTCCTATCTATTCATCCCATTGACTGAGCAAGCTGCGCGCACAACCTATTAATAAGTGTGTATGTGGAAGTGTTGGACGCTCAGCCTGAGCGGCCTAAATCCCACCTGAACCCTTTAAATTCATCAGACCAGGCTTTCCTCACTGCTCGGCAGTTCTGGTGCCAGCAACCTCCACAAAAGGTCTGAACTAGGGATGCAAATTATTGATTAATTCATTAATCATTAGTTGACTGACTTTATCGATCGATTAACGATTAACTGATAAGCGGCTTTTTTCCTGAGAATGTAAATTTCTCACGGTATCAATAGTGTCTTTAACATAAAAAGCAAAATATTGCTTATACTGAATAAAAATGCATGTTATATTGCTCAGTTGATGTTTTATTGTACCAGTTGGGATACGGTACAGATAATGGCATTTATGTAGTTTAACAAAATAAATTATGCACAGCCTGGTTGAGTTTGTCAGCTAAATTATCAGCTGTATGTCTCTCTAACGTGAGAAGCACTGCTGACTTTACCTGCCAGTCGTTTCCAATGTAGTGGCAAGTGATTGTTATGTAGCTTTCTGTCGTCAGTGCCGTCCAACAATCCGTCGTCAGAGCCACATTAGCCGCGGCTAACTGTGTTTTTAACTCAGCCTTCTTGTTTTTGTAGCGTGCTTCCAAGTGGGTAGTAATGGTCGCTCGAGAAGGGATATTATATCCTGGCTCCATGTAGTGTAATAACTCCCGAAATCCCTCACCATCAGTGGTGCTAATTGGCATCTAACTTTTTCGATCATGCCGCAAATCCTCTGAGTAATGCCCTCCGCTTTCCTGTGGTCACAGACTCGCCTTCCCACCACAGCAGCGATTGTAGGGTGTGAAGGCGACAGACTTCCTCCGTGCAACAAGGCTGCATGCAAGTTATGAAGGTGGTATATCTTAGCGAACTCGTAGAGCTGCTGAACTTAAACGTAGTACCGCAGAGTTTACATTGGGCGTCTTTGTCATCATTCATTAATTTGAAAAGCTCCCACACTCCGCTCCGTTTTGACTGCCTCAAGTTTGTGTCGGGTCTCTCGCCGCCCGCAAGAATCTCGTGTTACGTTCAATTAGGCCTACGTCCTGTGGAAAACTGTTTTAGATTGCAATGTTCAGTTAGCCGACAATTAATTTAATTTAATCGAGTAAATTCTTAACGGCAATTAATCGATAGTCGATTAACTGTTTACATCCCTAGTCTGAACATATATTTGAATTGCAGTATTAGCGTTTAGTGACGTTTATTGCAGAAAATGCATTGCAAGCTACTCACTGACTGCACAATTTTAACATGGAATGGAAATGATTAATAAATAAAAATGTATTAATGAATATCATTTAATTTTGATGTTGAGCAGGAGGGGCGGCTCCCTAGCACCCTGTATGGGCCGCCTTCCACTGGGTGAATGTACCCTTTAAATGTGATCATATTTTCTCTTCTTGGGCCCAACCCTAGTCTCACGTTGCCAGACTGTCCTCCACAACGCTGCGGTGGTGGGTCTGGCGAGTCCACAGAGCATTCTGGGATGGGAGAAAAAGTGCTCTGGTTTATTGGCATTTCTTTAAACCAATCACAATCTTGTGCAGCGCTAAGCGCCATAAGGAGCAACAATGCCTCTGCAAAATAGCCTCGAGAAGGAACTTGTTTTGGTGAAACGTGTACGTTGAAAGGTTGTTTTAGTCGTGCAACAGAAAACCTTGATTGGACAGCTGTCTGGATTTACCCTGCAGAGATCTGAGGTGCAGTTAACCATAGTCCTCATGAATCCACCACAGTTTAAAATGTCAACAGAAAATAAAAGCCATATGCTCACGCTTAAATGAGTGAAATCCCGCCGGATTTCCGTCGGCAACGGAGCAATCCCGGAAGTGGAACGTCATGGATATAAATTAGCCCAACTCCTACCTGCAGTGACAGGAAATACCACTGAAATTGGCATCTCTTTCATGATAAAGTGAATTTTAACACATGGTCAAAAAAAATGGTCAATAAAAATGAGGAAATACAGGTTGCAGTTTACTGTGAGACAAATCAGTGATGTCTGATGTGAAAAACAACATCCAGTCGGGTGAGAGAGGGGATGGTTGGGAGCTTTGAATATACAAGTCACAGTGAATTCGCTATTTTTTAGAGTTTCATGTTCTCTCGCATTAGTACAAAGGTATTCAGGTTGAACGCAAAATGTCCATTTAATTCTAACTTGGTACAGTTGTGGAAAATTCAAATTGCATTAAAATCACCCTCAATCTCTGCAGTTATTAAAAATTATGGGATGTCCTGAGGTCCCATTCAAATAGGGTATTATATTAGAATATTAGAGGTTTGATATTAGATTTATTGAGCTATTGGACTGCCTGAAGAACTGACAATCTCTAAACGTACTCTCAATTTGCATATCTGATCATTTTATACTTGGCAGGTTTGACAGAATTTCATACACCAATTATTTCAAATAATGACCCTAATAATACATTCAATGCAATTATTGTCTAAAAGACATTCAGCAAAGAAAAATCGCTTTTTAGTGTTCTAGGCAGTCATAATGACTACAGTCATTTGCGTGTATATGTGATGAAGGAGTTGCTGCACTGCCACACCACCCTGGGGTCCATCATTTCTGCTTTTCTTACACATTGAGATTACAGTTTTTGAATATGAAGTGAGAAAAATTAATGATTAGCCACAGTGGTTGGTTTGTGTTGGGTACGTCGGTTGTTTGACCCTCAGAAGCTTTCACAAATTAGTGTAGTATTTCTGAGTCCTCTGACTTTATACAAGTGTAAATCACCTGTGGATCACACAGGTTACCTCTGCTGTACTCTTTTACATGATGGCTCAGGGGTTAGCAATGCTGCCTCACAGCAAGGCGGCCCTGGGTTTGAACTACATGGCCGACTGGGCCTTTTTGTGTGGAGCTGGCATGTTCTTTGTGTGGGATTGCTGCTGCTCCAAAATACATTGATCTTATTGTGTTCAGTATTACACACAGTTCAGTGCCTCCAGATGAAGACATTTTAAAAAGGCAGGATGCTAGCCGTTGTTGGTTGAAGACTGATACAAATGCATGAGTTTCGAAAAGACGGTGGGCCAGAGCAACAACCAACAGCACAACATGGCACATGGATCTGATGTAATAGACTGTTACATACAAGGTGCGATTTGCCGGCGGGGATGCGTGGGATTTCTCCCTCTCTGGTCTATATATCTCTGCCTCTGCTAAATTATTTTTATCCCCAGTGGAGACAAAATCTATCCTCCCCTCAAAGTGATCAATGCACGAGTAGCACAACCATAGGTCACATATTGATACTCCACGCAGAAAGTAAGTCTACAGTACAGGCCAAAAGTTTGGACACACCTTCTCATTCAATGCGTTTCCTTTTTATTTTCATTACATTGTAGATTATCACTGAAGGCATCAAAACTATGAATAAACACATATGGAATTATGTACTTAACAAAAAAGTGTGAAATAACTGAAAACATGTCTTATATTTTAGATTCTTCAAAGTAGCCACCCTTTGCTTTTTTATTAATAAGGGAAAAAAATTCCACTAATTAACCCTGACAAAGCACACCTGTGAAGTGAAAACCATTTCAGGTGACTACCTCATGAAGCTCATTGAGAGAACACCAAGGGTTTGCAGCGCTATCAAAAAAAGCAAAGGGTGGCTACTTTGAGGAATCTAAAATATAAGACATGTTTTCAGTTATTTCACACTTTTTTGTTAAGTACATAATTCCATATGTGTTCATTCATAGTTTTGATGCCTTCAGTGAGAATCTACAATGTAAATAGTCATGAAAATAAAGAAACGCATTGAATGAGAAGGTGTGTCCAAACTTTTGGCCTGTACTGTATATTAACTGCACTACCAATTCAAAATACTGGAGAGTCGTTTCCCCTGCCCCCTCCTGCCCAGACTCGAAGTTCACGGGGGTTGCCAGGCTGAGACCGCAGCATTCACAACAATGTTGCTAGACGCTTTTCTCACATAGCCAGACATTACTCCACAGCACAGCAGAGTAGCTAACGTTAGATGCTAGTCTCACATAGCCAGACATTACTCCACAGCACAGCAGAGTAGCTATAACGTTATGCTGGCTATATCGACAGTCATAAAACCTGTGCTCACGCGGAGCCATAGATATATACATGACGCGGAGCTCTGTAACCAACTGACAGACACACTTTTTCGGCTTAAAAATTACAGTATGAACCGCTAAAAAACACAACAACCTCACCGTCCTCCACACGCCCCAGTCAGGCACACTTCCTCGGCTTAGAATTACAATACGAACGCTAAAATTGCCAACGGAACACACTTCATTGGCTTAGAATTACGGCAACAATCGCTAAACACACTGCAAACTCACAGTCCTTTCTTTCCGATTTACAGCCCCCTCTATGGCTTAAAATAACTCACCGTTGTCGGCTCCAGCTGCTGAACTACACGTTGTAAACAGCCATGGCCCGCTTGCCTGGTCCTCCCGTAACGTTAGCAGTTAACAGGGTTAGCATGGCGCGCGTTAGCCAGGACCAGTCGGGATCACTTTACTGGCTGTGTCTCAATTGTTTTTCGGAGGTAACCAACTTCGGGTACTCTAGCTATATAATTCAATGCGAGTACACAAATGTTGAAATGACATAAAATGCCCGTCCCTAGTGGCTGTGATAAATTAGCCTGAAGCTATGCTTACCTGTTCAGGAGGAAATAAACCAACTCAGCGTCCTTTTGGGATCTAAGCTGTCTCCATCTTTCAAATACATCTCCAATATTTACCAGGGGGTTTGTTACGTCTCTGGTCACGCAACTGTTAGAAACATGCCGTTTACTTTTTTTTTTTAGGTCCGGTAGAATCTATCTCCGTTGATCCTGTTCGTTTGTTAGCTGCTTTCATGGCTGTAACAACGTTACAGCTGTAGTGCGCTGGGTTTACGTTTTTACAGGTATATCTGGCAACCCGGCCTGGTTGTCAAACTGGGCCATTGATACAGTAACAACCACAGACCAAAACATAAACATAAATTCCGTCACGGAATGTAAATTTCAAAAAGAAAAAATACTGACATTAGCATTGTTGTCAGAAAAGGTAGTATTTCAGTTTAACATGTTTCCTTAATATCTGATGAGGCATTGGTGTCATTTTTGGATTTATTACAGTACAAATATTACATATTGGACCTTTAAACTAAAGCGCTGTAGCGTGAACAGTCTATAGTGCGAGGGACAATAAAATCTGAGCAGCAGTTGCCGGTTGTATTTAGCCACTACAGAGCTCCGGGACACCGGCTACCAGTGGCAGTTGTTTAGCCACCAGTAGGTGACTGTGAGCCAGGTACAGGCACCACCAGATGACGGTCCTTTCAGTGGCCATGTTGTGGAGTTTAGCCAGAAAAAGTGAGCGTCATGTGGCACTGACAGTTACTTTTAGGATAAAGAATGTGGTTTGTATTGAAACGCTCCCGAGGAATGAATGAGCGTTTCCTGGGTGAAAGTACTTTGTTTTTGCCGGGAAGTAAACTCTGCTCTCTCCAGCTTGATAGCGCGGTGTTTTATGTTGACAGCACGTTGTGCTATTTCATTTTGAGATTATTTTCCATTGGACATTGAAGTTTATAAATGAGTGTTTAGGCATGGCTGGCCAAGTGGCACTATCCATGCTATTGGAAGGGGGATTTAATTCTTCAATGTTTTATTTTGATGTGCATGTTTCCACCTAACAAAACAAATGACTAATGGCAGCTGAATATGTAAATATGTTCAAAATGTGCAGATTAAGTAAGAGGAAATAGATTGCTTGCTTCTGTGTACTACAAGTCTTCACAGGTCCATTAGAATTGGACCTATGCCAACCGGATGTTCATAAATTAACTTTCAAAGTAAAGAGACCCAAGGACAGTGAGAGAATAGACCACATAATATTGTAATGAATCATACACGGGTCAGAGTCTAGTTAACTCCTTTATTAGCTACCAACAAAAGCTACAGGTATTACAACACACAGAGGGCGAGAGTTGGCGGAACTCCCCCAAGAGGCGAACTTCCTCTCTCCGTTGGCTATATACCCGGCCGCCCCCCTCACCAGGCTGCCAACCTCAGCTTGCAGGGGGACATCGTGGGTGATTGGCAGCCGGTCGCTACATTACCCCCGTCAAAGTCCCTCGACCCGAGGGAACAACAACTACGGGCCCACAGTTTAAACAGCTAAAACGGCTAAACAGTTAAAACAACAGTGAAAACAAACAGTCCTTCAGGTAAGTGGCTAACCACATCAAACAAAGTCTCTCAGATAAGCCGGCCTTCTCTGTCTCTGGGCGTGCCCGGCATGAGCGGTGGGACTCCTCACCGCCAGGAATGTGGGAGAGAGTGGTACTGGGGAAGGGGTGTGGTGGGGTCTGTGAGGGCGTGTGGAAGCTGGGGGGCGTCTCCATGATAGGGGCCAATCTATCTGTACAGCCACCCGTCTGCGCGGGTAGCTGTACCTCTGTATACTACCTCCCTAGCGTCCAACACCCTACGCTCCCAGTCACTGTCAAGCTTAGGGCAACGGCCCTTTTCCTCTGCGGGCTGTAGACCCAAACCAGCTCTCCTGAGTCCAGGTGGCGGCCCTGTGATGCAGTTGTAGTTTCTGCGTTGTCTTGCCCTGCGTTCTGCAGCTGTACCGCGCAAAGTAGGTGGCTGTCTCAGCGGTCCTGCAGTCTCCGGCATACTCGTCCTGGTGGCAGCTGGGTGTCAGGAGGCCAAAGGCCAATGCTGGGGTGCGGAGCTCTCTAGCAGCATTAGCAGAGCTGGTGTGCAGGCGGTTGACTCTTGGACAGCGGACCACAGGCCATCAGCACGAGTGGGAGGCGCTTGTCCCAGTCCCGCTGGTGTTTAGAGGTGATGATGGCCAGTTGCTGGACCAGGGTCCTGTTGGCGCCTCCACCAAACCACACTTTGTGGGTGTAGAGGGGTGGTGCGAGGTTTTGTTTATGCCCAGTCTGTGGCACAGGTCAGCACACCACGACTCAAAGTTTCGCCCTGGTCGCTGTGAATGGTCTGGGCGCCCAAACCGCAGACCATGCCCTCCAGTAGGGCTTCGCTACTGTTTCTGCCTCCTGGTCAGGGAGGGCATAAGCCTCTGGCCATTTGGTAAAATAGTCCATGACTGACAGTACGTTACTTGTTTCCGCTGTCCGTGACGGGAGTGGCGACTATCCCCGATTCTTTCCATGGGTGTGCCGACTGGAAACTGTTGGAGTTGGGCATGGGACTGTTCAGGTGGGCCTTTCTTTGCTGTGCAGCTGTCACACCGCCTGCAGAAGTCCTCTACGTCCCTTTGAATTGCCCCGTAAGAAGCTCTGGCGGTAGCGAGAGTTTTGGTGACTCGGTGACCGCTCCCGTGGCCCCATGCACTGCCTTAGCACGGCCAGCCTCTCTGCCCTGGGGACCACCACTGCCACCCAGCCCCCCGCCGCTGGATCTTTCCAGGCCCGCGTAGCACCCTTCAGTCAGCCGGGGCCTGAACTTTGCCCACAGCCCTTTTTGTTGCGTGGACGCGGCGCCCCTCTTCCCAAGGCGGCCGTGTCTGCCTTTCCACCCACTGGAGCACTGGCTGTATGTCCATATCGGCCTCCTGCTCCGTTCCGCTTCACTGCATCGGTGACATTTCAGTCAGCTCCAGCCCACTGCCACCGCGGCCTGACCGGGCTGCCTCCTGTTCCTGTAGCTCCCTGTCTCCGTGTCTCCCTTGCGATCACAGTGGCATCCGTCCTCCGCGCGGGGTGGCGGCCCGCGTTAGTGGCGGGCTCCGCATGCACCACTTTAAGTAGGATTGTAGCTCCTATCCAGGCGCCTGCCCCCGGTCTTTAAAGGACATGAGCCCTGGAGGCGGTGTCACTCCTGATGGTGAATGGCAGCCCAGAGGTAGTATTTGAAGTGGCGAATAGATGATACCACAGCTAGGAGTTCTCGTGTGACACAGCGTTCAGTTAACCCTGCTGTAATAGGCCACCACTCTCTCTCTGGGCTTAGTACCCCCTCCTGCTCGCATACAGTAAGATGGGGGGGGGGTTAGCCGGCACAGGGGCCTCCCCAGCGCCTTCTGTAGCGAGGTGAATGCTGTTTGGCACTCGTCAGTCACACATAGCCTTGGCCTTTCGCGAGTAGCTTGAACAGCGGTGCAGCGCGGAACCCTACAAACTCCGTAATAAGAGCTAAGCCCAGAAAACTTTTCAGCTGTTGCTGGTCAGTTGGAGGGGGTTCTGAGCTTGTATCTTTGCCACTGTGCCAATGCCTCTTGCCCAGCTGTGCCCAGTCTCTGCATGGTGACTTTTCGGATGTATTGGCGCAGCTGCTATGCGGTCCAAAAGTGCAGGGACTGAGTGCTGGCCGTGGTGAGAATGTATCCAGTACACACACTCACTCTGGGGTACAGCACTTTGTCCTAAGTTTTAAATGGGTGTGATTGCAAAGGCCAAATGGGACATTGACTGCCAGTGGACGGCTTGTGCAGAATGCAGTTTTGGTTTGGCAGAGGGAGAGAAGCACCTGCCAGTATCCAGACCTCAGGTCCAGCGTGTGACCACTCCCTGCCACCTGGTCTTTCCGGTGGGGTGGAGTCTTCCTTGTCACCCCATTGAGGCGCTGTAGTCAACACAGAATTCCACTGGCGTTTTCTTTGGGCCATCAGGGTGCGCCCACGGGCTGTCAGCGGCTCCACAATACCTGCCTGCTGCATCTCCCACAACACCTTATCTGCTGCTTTGGTCAGCGGAGGAGTGGGTGCTGTGGCGGGCTGTCTGTATCTATGTCATGCTGTTGGTTGGTGCCCATGTCAAATCTTAATGCAAAATGTCCTTGAAGTGTAGCAACAGTTGCCACAGTTCCTCACCCTGCTGGGGGTCCAGATGAGAACAGTTCTGTTGCCATATGCTCCGCTGCGCTGACGCCTCCCTCTCTCCATCTGGGGACTGGACTGCCAACAGGTCCGAGCCCTTCTCCAGGGGTCTGTGCATCATGTGCCGACTGTTGGGCCCTAGGTGGGGTGGGCAGGGGCTTGGGGGTCTCGGTAGTGGGTCCCTCGGTCCTCCCAAGGGTCGCTGACCCTGGCGGTGTCTGCCAACGAGGTGGTTATCTGGGGTGCCGTACAGTTGAGCCCAGGGGTGGTGGGGTCTGTTGAAGCGTTCCCCTGAAGCACAGGGGGCCTCCGCCAGGTCCAGCCGACGTGTTCTTCAAAAATCCAGTCCCAGAATGCAGGGTCCTGGACAGATGCCACCCAGACCGGGGTCACCGTTTACCGCCCCACCACAATTGTCAGAGTCCCTTTGCCTTCATGGGTGACAATTCCCGGTCACTGTCCGCAGGTGGACTGCTGTTGGCTCCAAGACGGTTTGAACAGGGAGGACATCGGGCCGTACTAATGTCACTGTAGAGCCGGTGTCAACCAGCGCACACATTCCACCCTCCACAGTGACTGGGATGTGGCAGAGGTCCCCTAATCGGCCGCCCACCACCGCGAACCACCTCCTGGCTGGCCGTGCTTGAGGGGTGTAATGGGGAACTTTGGTGTGGGTCCGGAGTCCCCTTACACAGACCCCGAAGTCGTTTCCCTGGTGTCTGGGTGTTTTCGGGCACGACACCAGGTGTCCGTTTCCGCACCCCAGCACAGTCTGGCAGTGCGGTCGGGCGCCGTTGAGTGCCCAGGAGGCTGCCGCACCAGCTCTGTCAGCTCCGCACCCATGCTGCGTTGTGGACCTCAGCTTCTGCATTGTTGTGCGGTGCTCATGCGTGGACGGTCTCCCCGCCTCTCCACGCCCTTGTGTTTCACACGTAGTGGTGTGAGGTTGTATGTGGTCTTGTTTCCCTGTTTTATTTTTGTTCTTCTGTAAGTTCCCAAAGCTGAGCGTACCGTCAACATAGCTCTGTCTGTCTATCCACACAGATCTGGCAGTCTAGCCCTTGTTTTGTCGTTTGTGGAGTTTTGTAGTCCAGCTCCTTCGACGGGTTGGCTGCTTACGCTTTATCCTGGCAGGCCATTTTGTTTAATCCGCTTCCCGCCGGGTGACGTTCGGCCCTCCGACTTTAGCTTGCAAGCAGCAAAGCCTGCATGTCCTTGTCCCCGGCCAGCCCGAAGCCATCGCTCACGGTGCCCGGTGGGCTCTGCTGTCTCCAGCCGAGGCTCACTCAGCCACCAAATGTCATCCGAGGCTCGCCGCCGTTCCCTGTCTTAACGGATGAGAGCATATCTCCCTGCGCGGGTCGCGGTCAGTACGCTCCTAGCTCTACTGGTCGCTGCTAGCTCAGTGGGGCGCCCCGGGCACTAACCTTCCTTGCTTTACTTCTGCACCAATGTAATGAATATACACGGTCAGAGTCTAGTTAACTCCTTTATTAGCTACCAACAAAAGCTACAGGTATTACAACACACAGAGAGGGCGAGTTGGCGGAACTCCCCAAGAGAGCAACTTCCTCTTCGTTGGCTATATACCCCCGGAACCGCCTCTCACCAGGCTGCCAACCTCAGCTTGCAGGGGACATAGTAGGTGATTGGCAGCGTCGCTACAATATGTAGACGTGATCCAAAATGCAGTCAACCTAAACAAACTCAAATAGAGAGAGAACACAAATGTCAGCATGATGTATTGCCGAGTGATGAGCAGTGCAGGTCGATTGTTGTGTTTCCATCAACGTATTTTTATGCACATTTTGAAGTATAGTATTACAAAATGTTGATGGAATGGAATGTGGCGTAGCGAACATGGAACTCGCGTGACTACAGTCCCAGTATCCATCGGCTGGGGGAAGGATCGGGAAATGGGTCCCATCCAGTGCGCCGTACAAATGGCCAGAAGTGTTCTTGCCTCCCCGATTTTATCGTGGATATTTTGAGGGCTGATTTGTGTGAACTTTTCTGAGAGGTGGGGGCCCGCTGGACAACAAGACATGCCAGTTCCCTAGACAACATCATCCCTGGTGAGACAAGTCTTATCTCAGCATGCCTCTTCCTTGGTAATTCATCAGTGGCACTGATATGTCTGTAGCGTTTAAAAATAGCATATCAAACTTAGACGTCAGAGTGTAAAACCAGCTTAAACTCCCAAAAACACAAGTTCGAAGTTGGTGTACTTTGTATTGAGAACTTCCTGGTGTACCTGCGGATGCTCACTGTGCTACTAATAGATGCAATCATTGAGTTCAAAGCAGATGGTTTCCATGCTGTCAATCACCAAACACCTGTGACATCACCACTTGGGGGTGTGTCCGGGTGTGCAACCTGCTTGACAGATTCAGCCCATATGTTTATTTAAATTTGTTCTCCACCACAGTTTTTTTTTTCCTCTCAATTTGGCATGCCTGTCCCCCTGCACTTCAGTTCTGTTGACCCGGAGATGCAAGACAGACATGTGGGTAATACACAGCACTGTGCTACCTCCATAACACATGAGGCCAGATTTGCATATGTGAAAGTGCAAGGCAGATTTGCACTGTGCCTTTCACTGAATTTGTGGCTGCAATCTGCGTGTAATTAGTGCTTGAATTAAGGCAGCAGCTCACCACACATTCAGCACCTGGGACTGCCAGGCAGCACAGTCTGTGAGTGGAGGAGAGCACAGTAGGTGCCGTTCAGTGGTGGGATTTCTCTGAAGTCCCTAAGCTCTGACAATAAATGAGACTTTAGTGATGCTGCAGAGAAAACTGACATAGTAACGAGACTCTAAAACATTTACTGAAGCTGCAATTCTATATATATATATATATATATATATATACATATATATATATATATATATATATATATATATATATATATATATATGTATATATATATATATATATATATTAGATCATGCACAACAAAACAAAACATGCAAGAATTAAATCCCCCTTTCAATAGCATGGATAGTGCCCGCTATCAGCCATGCCAAAATAATTATTTATGAACTTCAATATTCAGTGGAAAATAATCTCAGAACATAAACATAAAACACAGCGCTTTTAAGCCGGAGAGCAGAGTTCACCCAGAAGGCGTTTTAACCACGATCCTTTTCCTAGAGCATGACGCTTACTTTTTTCCACATTAAAGATGCAGTAGGTAAGTCTTATAAAACTAACTTTCTGTCAAATTTGCTGAAACTGACCCTATGTTCCAGTAGAACTACATGAATTATGTAATATTAAAAAAAACCCAGCTCCTCTGGCACCACCTACAGCCTGTAGTGCGATTGGCAAAATTCCACCGCTCCCGGTTGATTTTCTCCAATCACGGCCACAGGAGAGGGGGGGGGGGTCTATCTGCCTGTCAATCACTGCTCGGGCACGCACAGGCATATAAGAGCGTTCTCCCCTCCCCCCTCCCTGCGCACGAGCTGCAGAAAGGTTTCCCTTAACTCGGGTGAATAATGGAGTGGCTTTTCAGAGGTGGCGTGAGCTCCGTGATTTTAAGGATCTGAAGAACGATGCAGACGTAGCCACATTTCTTCTCGACAGGTAACATAATTACCATAAATGATTTATCTTTCACTTGGTTATTAGTAGTCAAAAGTCCACAAAGCTACGTCGGTGAGGATGATAGCAACGTTTGCACAGTGGTCGGTCTGATATGATGCTGAAATGGCTAACGCTAGCCTGCTAGTTAGCATCGTTTTACAGTTGGTGAGTAAACATTGTGTTAGTGTTTAGTTGTCTGACATGCCGGCCGGCAGTTCTGTCAAACTCCATTGTGTGGGAGGGGCTTAGGAGACGGTTTGGGCTGCAGCAGAAAGGGAGGAGGGACTGAGAAGTTGTCGATGTTCAAATTTGTTGGCAAAGTCCTGGCTCTTCACAATCTTACCTACTGCAGCTTTAACTCAACTACCACGGCGGCCCCTGAAAGGAACGTCATCTGGCGGTGCCTGTAGCCGGCTCACAGTCACCTACTGGTGGTTAAACAACTGCCACTGGTAGCCGGCGTCCCGGAGCTCTCTAGTGGCTAAATACAGCCTGCTTGGATTTTATCGTTCTATGGCACTATAGACTGTTCATGTTACAGGACTTTACTTAGTTAGAGCAAACAAGGCAGATTTAAAAATGTGGTTACAGAAAAAAATAAATCCACCTCACAACAGAGTAAATGCACTGAACACAACAACAATAAGTAAATGTTTATGTACACCAATGTAACAGTAGTCAAGGGAGTTGTAAGAATATTAAAGACACCTAGGGGTAGATATATTGTCGAATTAATTAAGATAAGCAATTCATATTACTTTAACTGGCCCTGTGAGTTTAAGTCTAAGACAAAGGGTTTGGCAGGAAATGGAAATTACCCAGATTGCCCAAAATGAAAAGGCAAGCAGAACGTCTGCAACTGCAACAATACTGTTTATATTATTAGCTTTTCCATGTCATTATAACTCATTTCTCAGCAAAATGCATTGAATGCCATATTTTCACATCACTGTGATATTGTTAAATGAAGTTTATTAGTGTGGTAATTATTGTAAACAATGAGCCAATCAACACAAGAAACCACAGTCTCAAAGGGACAGTCCCAATTATTTTCAGAACAAAGAATGTTGTCTCCAGTGCGTATCCAGATTGCAGATCTTTGCAAACAAATCAGCCTTGCAATGAAGTAGGAAATGGAACTTTGTTTCAGACATGTCAAACTTTGAAAGACAAGTTCATCCAAGGTTTGCACAGTGCAGATGTCTTGTTCAACTTAAAGCATTTAACTCCATCGAGAGACTCCCCATAAAAGTAAACATAAAATCCCATGCTAACATGAATCGCGAACTTCAAGTACCTGGTAATATAGGTTTCTTTTTGCCTGCAGGCACCGACTGCTTATCAAAGGTACAAGGCCTAAAGCAAGCAAGTTGTTATTGATAGCATCAAAGGCTGGCAAGAAAGTGATGGCTATGAAATTAGAAATATAGCATCTATAGCATCATTTCTGAAAATTCCTTCCTCACTTTTTTACGTGTGATTTCCATCTGTATATCTATAGGTATTGCTACTGCAGTGAACTTAGAATCAGCCTACAACAAAGAAGAGGAGCAATTATGTGTTAAGTACATATCAGTATTTTCATATTAACAGTGAATCAAATTACTATGTGTAATGTAAAAGAGGTTGCTCAAAAGCAATAAACCCACAAAAAATAACCCCGCTGCATTTCCTCTCAGCTCTACAGAGCCTTTTCGCTTTCATCAACCTTGTTTCCAGATGCAGCAGGCAGCAAAAAAAAGCTCTGTAAAGCCATTACCTGCCCAGCACCAAAGTGGTAGATTGGCAGGAACATGCAACATGTAAGAGACAGATATTTAATGAAGTAGTTGGTGGAGACCAAACCATAGCTAAAAGGAGCGTGAATATTGGATATATATTCGTCTTTTGTGAGAGACACAATTTTAAGTAAATGTTGATGTTGCTTTGTGTATGCTGAACAAGGCTGGTCTATCAAATAGGTAAAGAGAGCAACTGCCCCGAGGGGGCCCAGATCCACAGAAACCCCACAAGCCCCAGGTTCACTATGTGGCAATTGGTTTGTGGTCATTTAATTACTTTGTTTGGGAATATGTGAATATGCTCATCTGAAGCACAATATCAACTGATGTGATTATGGCCTTAAGATGGGTTGCATTATTACCTGATCTTAAAGCCTTGTCTTGAAGAGGGTCATGGTGTCATGTGTGTTTATATATGGGGTGCTTATTTCTCAATAAATGTGTGTTTAATCAAACTACACAACAAATCATATACCAGCATAGGATACACAAAGCTCAGAGAGTGCATTCAGCTTGTTCTGGTGCCCCTAAGTGGCCCAAAAAATCAATGCATCCAACTTTACGGGCAATGTGTTGTTTCATTAAAATAAAATATAAATGAATACATACAAAGATAAATAAAAACATAGGCTTGTTATTTCTTTACAAGCTTAAAACTATAGACAAAAGATGACATTTAACCTTTGAACAATTGTTATTGCTGAGTGTGGAGGTCCGATAAAGGAAGACGAGGCCTTAAGGAAAAGAAAAGACCCCACATGTAACGACCATATTCCATCTTATTAAAACCATCTTGTGTCCAGTGTGGACTGGAACTGCTTTATTGTTACTGTAAGCTCTCTGCGTTGCACGGCATGATGACCTCATGATTTATTACAGAGACGACTGAAAATGTGAACACAGCCACTGAAAACCGCATTGCCGAAAGGAACATTTTTCATTGCCGCTACATCAGTAGCTCCTTGACTACACTGCACACGGACAACATTCTGTGCATTCAGAGCCACTTTGAAGTCATTTCCTTATATATGAGGCTGCTGAATGAGAAACATTCATACATATAAATGCTTATTTTATCAAACTAATGCATATCAAACCGGCATTATAGTCTGCAGTGCTCATAACAAAGAGGGCTGATTTGTTCATTTCATTTTATGGGCACTCAGTTCAACAGCTGAAATTAAAAAATATTTTCACAGCAGCTATCCATGGGTCTCTTTGCAAACCACTCCCAGTGGCAGTAAAAATCTCCTGAGAAATACTTCTGTGAAGGTTAGACTTTATGGTGAGCCTCATCATTGAGCTTTTCAAGTGATTACATGAGCCTGGCAATGAGGAAAACTACTGAAAATAGTTTTCTGTGTAAACTGCCAGGGCCAGATGAGTCATTATTACATCATTTAGCAAGCAGCCAACAGTTGGAAATTCAGAAGAGCTGAAAATGCAGAGCGTCATTTGTCTACAAAGAAGCATACCACTGGAGCTAATATTTGCAGTTAACCTGCATGTACACAACATTAACCTTGATTACATACTATGGCAATAGTTATGTTTGATATCAGCGTGAGACTTTGAGGAGGATTTCTTTTCAGTAAATGGCAAGTGAAAAATGACCTGCAGTTTATATTTGACCTATACCTCACCCTCTCACTGATCAGGTTATAGGAGAAGACTTGGTTCTTTCTTTTAACAAGTTGTCTCGGACTGAAAAAACTAGCATGGTGATGTGGGTAAGTCAGTCAAGATCAGCTCTTTCGGTCCATCAGTCAACAGTCCAATGCCTATTTATGGTTTCCAGAAGATGATTAGGCCTATAGTTCATAATTTCAACACATAATTCTTATTATAATGCATCTAAAAAAACAAAGGATTTCTATGGAATTCACTGTTGATGAATCCTATTGATTTAGTCGACACCAAAAGTAAAACTATGAGGTTTGCAAGATGGTAAGGCTGCTGGGATCGTATCCTGATTTAAACAACATATTAACCTCATCAAGTGTTGCCATGTTTAGTTGTGTTTACATTTGGCAAATTCCTAAATTCTCAAGGATTATATAGTGTCATCCAAGAATGATTTAGCCCTGATCTTTCCCAGAGCTCATATACTCTTTAATCCTCCAGGCTCACACACTAAGTGCATGGTCAAGTATGTGAGCTTAATAGCCTCTTGGTCATGTCTACATAAAAAAGTATACCGCAAGCCTCAGTGTGGTTTTGAGATTTTGATCAATTTCGATTGTAATCCTTTTGGGCTGGAGACAAAAATATAAAGATACTTATTCCCAGGCAGAGTAAGTGATAATCATGTCTCCCTGCATGGAAAGTAGTGGTGCGAATAAAAACTAAAGTGGAAAGGCAAAACAAAAACTTCCTTTTATCATGTAGCGTAATGTAGTCTGGCTCAACAGATGTACATTGCTGGGATAAAGCCTGTTATCCGGAGCAATGTCCCTCCCCTCTCGCTATCTCCACTATCGGAGCTTTGCGTTACCCTACACTTGTGATTGTTTTAAAGAAAAACAAACAAGCCAGAGTGTTTTTTTTCCCCTATCCCAGAATAGATAGGGGCTGTAGCCGGACCATACTCCAGCACTGACAGCGCTGCGAAGATAGGTCTGGCAATGCGAGACCAAGCATATTGTAACTCTGTATAATTTCAGATTTATCCTTGAAGTGTATAAACTACCACTGCGGACTGGATTCTCTACTTACAGTGACCAACAGAGTGACAACTGTCTCATATGAACGGGTCCAACGTTGAATGTGCATTGTTGTCCTCTGTATGAAAAGGCTGTATCCTCAGTGCCCTGCATAATTAGAAGCTACTGTATGATGAGCAGGCCACATCTTCTCCTTGCAGTTTTCATGCTTGACTTCAGTGTTCTTGGCTGTGCTGGTGTGTCTGCTTTTACAACCAGTATGTTGGTGTTCAAGTTTGATGTCTGTTGTAGCGTAGTCTCGCATTGCTAGTCCACACAGCATTCTGGGAAGGGAGAAAAATGCCTGAAGGAGCCACGCTGCCGCTGCAAAATAGCCTCGGGAAGGAACTTGTTTTTGTGCCACGTGTACGTTCAAAAGTTGTTTTAGTCGTGCAACAGAAAACTCAGATTGGACAGATAGTCTAGCTAGCTGTCTGGATTCACCCTGCAGAGATCTGAGGAGCAGTTAACCATATAGTCCTCAGAAATCCACCGGAGTTTAAAATTCCAACACAAAGAAAGCGGAAGGTAACGGACATCTGGCCGAAAAGAGGGACATCCGGCGCATTTTCTGGCGGCACTGGAGCAATCCCGGAAGTGGAACGTGGTGGATGTAAACTAGTTGTAGTGTAAAATGTTCTAAAACTGCTGTAAAATGTTGTCAATAACTGTTGTAGAAATTATGCTGGCTAATTAAATGAATGCAAAATTATAAATGTTGCCCAGCATTTAGTACCACGTCATTAAATCAGCACCCCTTGCTCAGATTGACCTCCAGAGTCCCTGTCCCTCTGTTCTTTGGTCTATTGTTATATTATTACCATCTACAAAAAAAATATAGAAAGTGAGTATACTTTGGCCTTTTAGTCTAGTTAGCCATATGGCACAGCGATTTTTTAATGCAGCATTAAAGTCTGTCTTTTCAAATTCTCTGTGCTTTATTGTGTTATAACAGAGAGACAGCACAGCTCCATTTGCTACTACAGAGGCAACTACATCAGTCTTCTGTTGATGCCTCCGCAAGGACTAGAACTGAGGGAACAATTTCCCCAAAAGGATCCATGCTGTTTTCCCATAAGTAAAGTAATGGATGCATGCAAATCTTTAGAGATATGTCTTTCCTCCTGCAGACAGCTGTGCTGCTTCCAAACAGCCAGGCAGCCAGTTAGTGTGCTTGTAGCCTGGGAAAGGATGTGTATCCATTTGAGTTTGACTTCCATTACTGAACTGAAGCACTTTTTTTCTGAAGAAGGGCAGAGTTCTCTGTCATACTGCTCTGACCTCAGTCTCCCAAAGGGATTCATCCCCCCCAAAAAAAACATAAAGAGAAGGGAACCAAGACTTGGGTTTTTCCAATTTTACTTGTAAAGCAGAGTCTTCGAGTGACTGTCCTGTTATTTGTATTGATGATTTTAACAGATTTTAATACGACAATCGTTGATTTTAATTGAAGTATTGACATCACCATTAGTTTTTTAAAGAAAAAAAGAGAGAAAACACTAATGGAATCGGTGACATTCAAATCCCAAGAAAAGATTATGTGTTTGCCAGAGTATTCAGCAGGTTTACACAGCATACCTGCTTCCATTGTTAAGGTGCTAACCTCAGTAAATGATACACACATTAATTTTATGACCTGACCAATTACCACAAACACAAGAGATTGTTCATTATCATCATCACTGGCATCTACACTGCATTTAACAGTGTAACATATTCACACAGCGATCATCCAGGGGCCAGCAGCCCTTAAAAGTCTGTATACTGTAGGTTCAAGAATAAAACTCTGTACACACATAGGCAGGAATATGTATCAACCAAACATAAACACAGGGAAATAAAATGGACAGTCAAAAGCAAAGTATAGTAGATTTTGCACAAACAAATCATGTCTGAAATGTGTTTTAAAATGTGTCTGATTGGTATATTAAAAATACATTAGATGTTTAGGCTGCAAACAGTCATGCACACACAGTAAAACATGGCTAACATCCAGAAAGAATAATGTTGCCTGTTAAATTCTGTCTCTCACCTTATTTCTGTTCACACTTCTGTCAGACTACTCCGATTGTTGTAGAAAATGGTGTGTATGCTGAATGGACGTATGCATGATGTGTGGACATTTTGATTGAATAGTAGTATAGGTTCAGTGTTTTTCAGTGTTAACACTCTTCTTTGAGTAGTGCCACACCAACGGTGGTGTGGTGCAGGAGAATTGCCAAGAGCAAAGCTATGGCACTGCAAATGAGCCGATGAGGACAGATGACGGTAAATTAGCTGGGGAGGAGGTAACAAATTTGGTTAATTGTTGTTCTGGCCCTCCTCAAACAGCAGCCAAATGTAGGAAAAGATGTAATGGCATAAGAAGGAGAGCCAGAAAGAAGCTGGCAGTAAAACGTGGGAGCAGTTTGGTGACGGGGTTCCTCACTGAAGCATCTGCACTAACTTCCCTTAAGTTTCAAAGATAGATTTCTTGTAAAAAACTTCACATTTTCTAACAAATTCAAACTGAACAGACACTGCTAAAAATGAAAAAAATGAAAGAAATGTGGGATTGTTTTAATCAGGCACGGCGTTATGGGTGGGCCTGACGGGCCTAGGCCCACCCACTTTTCAACAGGCCCACCCAAAACATTTCCTCAAAAAACATTAATTAATTAATATATTATAATTTGTTGAAGAATTATTAAAAATCAGCAAATAATCTCATAATTTGTGCTAAAATTGTCTAAATGTTTAGTTTTCAAAAACAATTTTAAAAAAGCTGGTCATGTCTATTTTTATGTTTCTGTGCAAGTTCAGCAGATAGTGAGGTTCGGATCGGATGTAGCTTGTCGGTATGCTAGGCTAGCTCCCAGTGATCTGAGAGTGTGAAAATCATTTCCAGTAAAGGACAAGTTTGCAACAGTCGTTGTTTAGGTACCTTAAACGTGCACGAGCGGTCTCAGAGTCATCGCTGCAACCAGGAGATGAAGGAGAGCTGAGATCCACAACGCCTAGCACATCTTTGTCTCGGACACCGCAGGATGCTAGCGATGCTAGCGCGGTTAGCACGGCCAGCGCGACCAGCGCCGGTGCTATAGCCTTTGCCTCTGCCTCGCGAGTGGATGATATAGCCCCTATGGATATAGCCCTGTGGATTGGTCTTCCGTGGATGAGTCCGCAACTCAACCAGTGCTAAAGTATCCGGTCACTTCTTCTTTAGGGAGTTTAATTGTGTAGGACCGCCAGAGGATAACAGTAAGGTATGTGGCTACTCTGCCTGTATTGTATTATGTCGTTATATGAGATATATGGATTCAAATAATCAATTCATAACCCGCTACAGAGCTGCAGGCACAGTTCTATTTCTATAACAGCTTGTTACTGTTGTCAAGTTGTTGTTCCCTCATGGTTTTCTCTTGTTATGGTCAATAATGCTTTAGGGCTTGTTAATGCGATTTATTTATTTTTGTTAAACATGTTTATAACATGAATCATCACACTAAAGTAAGGAAATAACTTGAGTCTTGTTTCACATGACAGATGACGTTGTCAATGAACACGTTCTGTGGCCGAGTATTGATTGAAACTGTCGGGCAGTGTTGTTGATCTGTATTGTTGAAAACTTAAAACAATTGAAAAGAATTGTGAAATATTCGGCCTCATGTTATACGAGCAGAACTAAGCTATATTTTGGGGAAATATTAGATTCCTGACCACTTTTACAGTCTATAGGCCTTAGGTTAGGAGAGATGCGCTCTAGCACAGCCAGGTATGGTGCGTAATGGAGAATTGCTCTTCTTTTGGGCAGAACCAAGGAGAGCGATCGCGGATAGGTCCGTCCTTTGCACCAAAACTTTTTATAATGCAACAACATATTTAAAGAGCACCAAGCTATTACAATCTTCATTATGTAAGCACATATAATATATATAATATAACAGTATATTAGCCAGTCATTTCTATTAGGTTAAACAGGGATTTGATAACGTTTTTAATTTAAGGCCCACCCAAAATTGGTCTGGCCCATCCAAAACTGGAATCCTGGCGCCGTGCCTGGTTTTAATCAATTGCTCACTTGCACAGTACTGGTCAATACATGGATTTTTGTTGGACATTTAAATATCAGATAAATCAATGACAATATTTTCTTAGTAGTGACAAAACGGAGAAAGTATAGAAATATGTTGCATTTTTTGTGCTACTTTGTTAGCATGAAGACACTACATCTAATCCTTTTGTTCCAGCTGAGGAGCAAGTGAAGCTACGACTGCTTTTGAGTAAAGAGGAAGTTAGAGAGCAGAGGAGTGTTGCATGACCCTCCTTTGACCTGAAATAGTACCTTTGTCACACACAGTCCTGGGAAGAGTCTAATCAGTCACAGTTATATACCAAGAAATTTGGAATTGACTCGGTATATGTCATGGCATGTTGCTAGTCTATATCAATGATGTTACATTTACGGGATTGGTCCAGGGCCGCTGGAGGTTCCGTCGGATGTCCCTCATATTCTTTGTGTTGGCATTCTAAATTCGATTCGGGAAACATCCATCCTTTTTTTGAGTAATATTCTCATCACACACTCAACAGCCATTTAATTCCAGAGCTCTCCACGCTACGTGCACATGTTCCACCAAAACAAGTTCCTTCCCGAGGCTATTTTGCAGAGGCACCTTCCCTGCGTCTGATGCTTATAGCGCCGCCCATGACGATTGTGATTGGTTTAAAGAAATGCCAATAAACCAGAGCGCGTTTTCCTCCAATCCCGGAATGTTGTGTGGACTAGCCAGACCTTCTCGTGCAGCGCTGTGGAGGAAGGTCTGGCAATGCTAGGGGGTAGCCAGGGTGCCACATCTGAATGAATGTAGCAACTAATATTTACAAGAATTGGGAATTTTGCTGACTAGGCAAATGTGTTTTAACAGCATTCAAGGCTAATTGGGAGTTGTTAACTGGATGTAGACGTTAAAGTTGTTACTGTAAACAGCTGTGGTTTCTGACAGGTAACATGGGTCTTAGTCATGTATGCACAATGTTGCAATTCTGAAAATAAATGAGCAGACATGCAACAGGGGACATTTCAGCCATTAACTCTGTGTTTTCTGTCAAACTAGAGTTTAGACACTGCCATTCATTAGATTTATCCAGGCTGATAGTGGGAGCTGCAAAAAAAACGTGTTGTGTTCATAGTACCATAACAAAACCAGCAAAGTGTTTAAATACATAAGCCCACTGTTAATCAGATGAAAATAAAAACGGCAGAACGGCATATAAAAAAAGAAAAAAGAACTATAGACCTTTTTTACGGCAGACATGTTGACATGTCATAGTAGGAAAAGCAATGGTGCATTCAAAGCCATTAATGATGGCTGCATTCCACTTAGGAGAGGCCCTGGTATTGTATATCGTTAAGGTTATTAATTTCAGCTGTGCTTTTCCTACTATGACAAGTCAAAATGTCTGCTGTGAAAAAGTACAGTACAGTTAGACAATGTAACTATGGTATCTTAAATGCATCAGGCTATGTTCATACCAGTGAGTGCTTCACTACAGGGTACTGGTGTGAAGATGAAATATGAAGCAGTCCAGTTTGAAAAGCTTATCAGATGCCAAGATGGTGCACAGTGGTTTATTGTCTACTTGCTTCTGGTAGGAACTCTGAAAATCATCACAGCAAGAATGTTCTCTTCCATTTTTTTGACACTTTGGCACAGTGCTACCCAGTACACTAGAATTTATGCTACTTGTTATGTTCCCTTGCAGGTATTTCAGTGGCTAGCAAAGGGCATTGTGGGATGAAATAGAGCTGTCTTGTCAGCCCACTAAAATGTTAAATCTTCAACTTGAAACCGCTTGACATTAGTCGTGCTACTTCATAAGTCAAAGTTCAATCAGATTGCCTCTCATCTTGTTCTTTTCTGAAATTAATGGTGAGTGAAATTTGGTGCGACGACATTGTCATTTATTTAACTCAATGTCTGGATCCGTCAAGGAAAGTCAATGTTTTACATGAATATGCATTTTTCTAAGTAGGTGTAATGTCAGTGAACCTCAGTCCACCAATCCAATTAGCTAAGTTATTATTAGAGTTTATTTTCAATGGCAGCACATAACATTAATTACAGGGATTTGAATGGTCTATTGCCATGCTGTCAACAAGGTTTCACACACTACAAGGGAAAGTGGATGCTATGAAAGTAGTGTTAATAGGGTAAAGCTATTAGAGAAGGACAGTGTGATAGAGGCACAATGGCAACATCCTGCATGTATCAGAAACTGGAAGCAGAATGGTAGCAATGTCCCTGGAGCCTCAAAGGAAGCAGCACAGCACTGTTTTCACAGACATATAAGAATTATGTAACAACTGTGAGGAAGAAAGTTTGACAAACCTTAGGTTTGTTGCCCTGGTGTTACCTTGTTCTTAGAACCATGACCCAAGCTATATAAACCCACTTTTGAATAAACCATGTTTTTCCTTTTAATTATTCAATTATGAAATTTCTTCTATTTCTAGGTGAAGCATTTTGCTGACTCATGCAAGCCACAACTTAATTTTGGTCTTTAACTAGGGATGGTGATTGTAGACAGGATGAGTAGTTATAAAAAGGAAGTGAAACAGCGAGAGTATCCAGTCAATTTACCAAAAGACCCCCCCACCCCAATATCGTTTATGTCTCCTTTACAATACCATGGACAACGAGAGAATTATCTTGGAGCTAGAAAAACATAATACGACATCACAGATTTGTTTTTTTTAAGGACAATACCAGAAAAGAGAAGGCATGGAGTTAAACTGTAGGGTGCTCTGTAAAGTAAATTTAGAGACAATATAATCTGTGAGTCGGGCAGCAAGGCCCTCCGCTTATGAGATGATCCTGGCGTGGTATGGCGCGTGGCGGAGCACAAAACAAAACCAGAGTGCAGCCGGAACGCAGCACAGACGCGCCCAGTGGACAATGGGTGTAAGTGATATGAACTCTGAACAGCACTCTGTTATGTGCAGAATTAAAAATTTGTTAAAGTGCCCATATTATGAAAAAAACACTTTTTCTGGGATTTGGGGTGTTCTTTTGTGTCTCTGGTGCTTCCACACACATACAAACTTTGAAAAAAATCCATCCATGCTGTTTTGAGTGAGATACGATTTCTGAATGTGTCCTGCCTTCAGTCTCCTCTAGAGCTGTTCAAAATCGGCTCGTCACAGTCCGAAATGAGCTGGCTAACCACAACCGTTAGCTCGTAGCGTTAGCCGGCTAATGCTAGCGCTAGCCAGCTAACGCTAGCATGCTACGTCGTTCTCAATAGCAAAGCACTGCTACAACACACACAAGTTCACCATAATCTACAAAAGAACTACTTACATGTGTGCCCTCATTTAGAAGTCTCCCAGCTAATCCTGCCTTGTAACTGACCAAAGTTGGAGAAACAGCCTTTCTTTTACTGTCTCTAGAGTTAGCTAGCTGACATGCTCTACATCTGAGCTACTGAGCATGTGCGAGTGCAATCAAAGATAGTACAGAAGAAGAAGATGAAAAGAGGTCTCACTCTGTAGCTAAAACAGAAACCAGGTGAAAAGAAGATCTGCAGCAGTGAGAGAGCGCTGTGCAGTACAACAACAATATGGTGTTTTTTGAAAATTAAACCATGTAAACCTATTCTGGTAAAACCTTAAAATACAGTTATGAACCTGAAAATGAGCATAATATGGGCGCTTTAACCAAAAAGAAGAAAATCAAATGAAGGAGGTCTTAACAGGATTTAAGTGAAAACCAGAATTGGTTTACTTATAAGCAGCCATGAGTGCAAGTGTAATGACTGAATATTAACACTTGGGCATCGATATTTTTCAAGGTTTTGCTAAACAGGCAGGTGAGTCATCCTGATAAAAAAAGAGAATGCATTTATAATCATCTGATATTGCTATAAAAATGTGCACATCAATAAGTGTGCCTGTTTCCAGGAGAATGGGTTGTCCTGTTGAACATGGTACCTAAACTTTCCTCATACAAGCTAATTACATAAGAAATGTGTGCCGATCTCTGTCTCAAGAGCAGGGGGCATGAGTGTAACAAACAAGTGAAAAACGAGTAATTCGGATAGCTACATTTCTTAAAAAGGATTGCATGGGCCAAACATTCAATTGCATAAGGTGAAAATCGAATTGTGAGACCTTTGAGTTAGCAGGTGAAAGCTTGAAGACATCATCCAAATTGACAGAATTTGTCTGTGGAGGGTATTCTCAGACAGACAGGAGGTAAATGTAATTATTCATATCTGTTTTACACCAAATTTGGAATGAATTTGAGATGTATATATATATATATATATATATCAGGTAATTTCATTCTGGTTTAAACATCTTGATTTGATCAGAGATTTCAGATTTCATCCTGCCTTGTTTCCTTTGAGAGATCTGTTGATTTTCATTCTAACATCACAGGAGTCTGTATGTGAACTTTTACGACAGATGGGAATACTGCGAAAGCACTGCAGGGTGGAAGTCAATAATTCTGCGAGGCTTTGCATTCGATTTGATCTTGCACCATGCAGAGAGAGTTATGATAGTTCAACTTTGGTATAGACAGTGTTTCATTGGTTGGATGGATATTATTTTTTTCACTTTATAATATTTAACTTATATTGTTTTACCATTATATTCAATAGCTGGATAGTCTGGGAAAGTCGGCTAAAAATCAAGCGATGTTGGTCCTGGGCATGGTTCTTCTTCAGAGAAATCAAAGACATTCTACCTTTTTAAATAAATACTGAATGTTATCATAGAGGCTAGAATAAATCCGTCAACTGTCAAATAAGTCCATACTTGAGCATTGGCATGCCCTAACATGCAGTGATACCCTCAATGTAGAGAAACAAGGTCGTGTGCCACCACTATTTCTCATTATGAGCCCAAAGCGAGGCTATACATCGTCACTTACCGAGATAATGTCACAGCCCAGAACAAAGAACAGGTAAACAAAGGCAAAGCTTGAAAAAATACCTTTGCTTTGTCCTGAGGGACAGTGGGGGAGGGAGCAAAAATTGGATAAAAAAACAGTCTCTCACAGAAATAGAGAGTGTTTCGATATTTGAAAGCCAAACTGAACGGTATAGATATAGTCTAATCAGATCGACCATCAGCAATCCATCTTGCAGATTTCGCCTGCAGTGGCAAGGTTGCTGTAAATCATTATGAGTAAAAGCACTGTCTATTGTTTGTATTTATCACTCATAATGTATGCTCATGTTTGTGAGCACATGATTTATATATATAAAGGTGGCTTACATATTTCATGAGGGCATAATATTCTCAAATGTTTAATTGCTCACAGCTAAGTGACAATTCATGATTTTCAGTGCCAATAGATGGCTTGTTGCTCAGAACCATCTGAGAAGCCGTCATTGGAAACTTTTTGGAAAAGGGCATGCACTTACTTGGCAGGTGATTGGATAAACCGTCTGTCTATCAAACTCTTGCCAAAGCCAGTCGGGGGAAGAGGGAAAAACTTCAGATCAGTTATTTGCTCTTCTTTCAAAGATAGAAATACTCTCCAGTTCTGATATAACTGATGCTATTGTAGCATCCACACAAACCTCTTAAAGAGCTGCCATTGTTGTTTTGAGAGAACAGTTGGTGGTGTACTGTAATGGGAATGGGTATGGGTAATGTGGGCGATATTTTATTGGCACACTTGGGCGCTTTTGTACCAATTGAGCATTGTTTAAAAGCCACAACCTGCCTGAGTATTGTTGCTGACCATGTCCATCCCTTCATGACCCCAGTGTACCCCTCTTCTAATAGCAACATCCAGCAGGATAATGCACGATAATGCACAAAGCTCAAACCTTCAACATGACAATGAGTTCACTGTACTCAAATAGCTTCCACAGTCACTAGATGTCAATCCAATAGAGCACTTTTATGATGTGAGGGAATGGGAGATGACAAATCTGCAGCAACTGTGTGATGCTATAATGTCAATTTGGACCAAAATCTCTAAGGAATGCTTTATTGTTGAGTCTATGCCAAAATGAGTTAAGGCCGTTTTGAAGGCAAAAGCAGGTCCAACCTGGTACTAGCAAGGTACACCTAATAAAGTGGCCAGTGAGTAAAGTAATGGATACACTAACAGACAGTAATTTAGAGTCAAGTGCCACTGCTGTAACACCCATCATTACACTAACCAAAGTGTTCATGAGGTCATGATAATCACTTGACCAATTCAATTAATCAGTAGAATAGTTGTGGTGGAGTATCTACAGTACAGTTATCCATGATACTTGTATGGCAGGCAGGGGAACGGCTCCTCACTAACTTCAAGTAAAAGCTTTAATGTTTAAGTAATGCCCTTGCGTTCCAGTTCACTTAATGCCTTAACCACGAAACTGGCAAATACTAATTATTGAAAATAAAACCCTGAGGCGAAAATATGGGGAAACACACAGAAGGAAAAAAGTGCTACAGAAAAATAATTAATTTAAACTAGGTGTGGATTCTCAGTCTAACTGAACTTTATTTTACTTTCTTTGGCTGTGAAACCATTGTCATTCACTGCAAAGGCTTTTCAAATCCACTTACACAAACTGCTGTTTGAATTATGGCTCTTGGTTTATCTGCTGCCTCCAAATAGCCAAGCACTTCACAGTTGCATGTGTGCCATCCAATGTGTTGGGATGTGAGAGATGAGTCAGCCAACAGCAATGGCAAATATAATGCGAGTTTCTGAAAATGAATGGGATTTTGATTCCGACTTTTGAACAGGTTTTCCCAACTGCTTGCAGTACTGTTGTGAAAGGCAAATGAGACTACTTCTACCACAGTTGAATAATAATATGATTATTAGGTTTATCGTTTCTTTATAATCCTTAACTTCTTTAAGGCAGTCCAAACGTTAAATGAGGTGTGCTACAGCTTGGGAATAAGATGGTTGTGTACATTTTAATATCCTACTTTGCTTGTTTTTTTTGCCCCACTACTTCAAGGGAGGATCTGCTGAGAGGTGAGGTTAAAACAAGTGCTGTAATGAGATATAATTTTCTATTACTATTGGGAGTAGAGGTTGTTGTTATATAATATACAAAGGAGTATACAAAGCAAAGGACATGCTCAGGCCCTGTGTCTTTCATCCATATGCAAACATACTGCCACAGAGCCACCAAAGTGGCTTGAAACAGGGCTCACCAATACAGAGACACAGGCGTTTCCACACAGTCTATCTATCCATGTCTATTTATTGTCACTAAAATAGGTACAGGACAATTGAAAATTTTAAAAGACAAAAATAAATAAAAATAAATGTATATTAAAGAGCTCGTAGTACCCTGTTATCCCACTAGAACAGTGGTTTTCAAACTTTGTTCAATGATGTACCCCTTTTGAATTGTTTCTTTAAGCCAAGTACCCCCTGAGCAGCGCTAATCATTTTCGGTAGGAAAAACAAGTGTATATAAACAGGAACAGTACAGCGCCGTCAGCGATAGATTTACTAAACAACAGCCTTGTAACTGAAAAAAAAATTTAAATGCTAATGAGAAAAAGAGACAAAAACTGTAAAAAAGACAAAAACTTGGAAAAAGATGGTAGAAAGAAGGAAGGAAGGAAGGCAAGAATAGGTCAAAATAGTATCAAAAACTTAAAAAAACAGTGACATAAGAAGAAAAAAGCGAGAAACTTGTAAAAAGTAGGACAGTAGAAGAAAGGAAGGTATGATTAGGTCCAAAGAAGGCGACACAAATGTCACATTTTTGGTAGGAAAAAAAAAATTCTATATAAAGAGGAACAATGTTCTGGACAACAGCCTTGTAACTATTAAACATTTTGTTAAATATCTCACGTACCCCCTGCAGTCCTCCAGAGGACCCCTAGGGCTACATGTACCCCCATTTGAGAAACACTGCACTAGAGCAGTGCACTTTTCCAGTTCCAGTCCGGGAGCCAGATGGCCTCTCTAAGTTTAAGAGTAAAACTTTCCTTTTAGATGGAGCCTATAGTAAGGGCTAACTCAGGCTTGCTTCGGACCAGCCCTTAGTTATGCTGCTGTAGGCTTAGACTGCCAGGGAACTTCAAATGATACACTGAGCTCCTCTTCCCTCCTCTCCCTCTATATCTGGGCACATTCATGTCCCATTAGTGCATGTTACTAACTTGGCATCTTCCCTGGAGTATTTGTGCTTTCTTGTCTCGCAGGTTGCCATGAATCATGGTTGTGCCTGGGTAGTGGCTGCGCCTGTTGCTGTGGTTCTGCTTGTTGCTATTGTTATCAAATGCTTAGAGCAACCTATGTTTTACCACCTGACCCAGCTCCAAACACTAAGTGAGACACAGTTGAAAGCTCTGAAAAACGATTTTACGTTTGTAAAAGGTATAGGACTGCTTTGCTATTGCCCAATTTTCGAATTCATTCATAATTACAATTTGATTCGATTGTGTACAATGTATTCAGTACTTTCCACTCGTGACTTCTCTCTGTATCCCATCCATCTTACCCACTCGTCCTTAACTTTACATTCCAGTAACACATCCAGCTACCCTCCATACAGTGTTAGTTTAACATATTTATAGCTCCAGTCATCAACAAACTTGTGGAAAGAGCGAATACTGTCTAGTTCAACATTCAGTTCAAAAGAGAAGTAGGAATGAAGACCAGATAGAGACTTAGGAAAATCAATTGCACTGTGGAAAAGAAAGCAATCTGTCAGACCACATAACTACAGCACAGTGATTTTAACACATCCAGTCAGGCAGAGCATGTTTGAAGAGCGGCTATTGGTATTGAACTGTGCTGGCCTATCAGGGAATCTCGCTTCCACTAGCTCTTCAAACAACAGTTTCTATCTGCTCCTCTTGCCCAAACATGTATCTGCAGCATTATATGTCCAATCCAAATGCTAGTGTGTTGGATAAAACTTGACATTAAAAGCCATAGTTAATCCAATTAAATGTGATTTATAAGTGTAGGAGAGAATAACTGTGACAAACATGTGGTATTCTAATAGTGACTACTTTCTCAAAGTCCCTAATTGTTATAACAAATAAAATATATTTCTTTTTAAAAATGGAAATATGGGCTCCGTCCACAAAGGAAAAACTGTTCAGTCCAGTCTTTAAATGTAAGCAGTGGATACATTATCAGTAGATGGAGCATGCTCATCCAAACATTTGGAGAAGCAAACAATCAGCTTGGATGCTGATGAAGGCTAAGAGATGTGTCAACGCTCTGGAAACACCAAGTAGGCCACGTGAGCTCAAGAATGTCCCTTTAAAAGGTTTACTAGAAAAAGTCAGTTATTTTTCCTTGAGTTCTGAACAGTTGAGCAGAGAAACAAATACGAGAGTAAGTGAGAAATGGCATAGGAGCATATAGACATACCATATTTGCACCATACACTTACAATACAATTTAATACATAACTTGTACACAAATAATAACTGACTGATAAAGTCCTGACAACGGTTATAATCCAAATGCATATGTACTCCTGTGTACCTCAAACTGTTGCTTGATGCTTAATCCCTTCAGCTTCACACCTGAGGAGGTTTTATGTGCCCTGCATGATGTCTGCTTGAGATCACTTGACGTATGATCGATTTCCTCCAAATGTCTGACCATTGACGAGTAAGCATACTCTCTTTATCATCATGTTGATTTATCTGTATCAACAGTAGCTTCTGCTGACATATTGGAGGCCACAGGGGCAGGTTTATAAGGCAGACCGCATGGCTATATGAGCATGTGATGGCTGCTTTTATTTTGTCGTTTCTTTCACAATAGTTAGTGTGCTATGAAACTGGTCTCCTTCAACTGCATTTTTATACCCGCAGCTAACTCTTCAGAGAGGCAAGACCACTTTTCACCACTTGTCAGAAAGCCACTATAGAGGGAAAAATAGAAGTAGGTTGTCCATAATGTGTATTCTAGTGACAGGCTGTAAGTGGTATAGTGTGTGTGCAGCCATATGAGCTTCATTCAGCCACTTGCTGGGTATTTGCAGGGGTATGCATCAGTGCTCACCAATATTATGCAAAATTGTACTAGGGTAAAAAGCATCATTTCCACTGGGATTTTCAAAATCCTATTTCATCTATCACTTAATCCCTTAATATCACATCTTTATCGATGAAACTTAATGTAATTATAAGACGGGTTGGTGCATTACCAATGCAACAATTTACATGTTCTTCAATTTGCAATTCTAAGACTACTGTTTCACACACACAAACCCTCACGCACGCAAACACGCAAACACACACACACACACACACACACACACACACACACACACACACACACACACACACACACACACACAAAACCCAAACCTATGCCCTGGACTAGAATATTTTTTTCTCATTTGCGTTATCATTGTACATCAAGTCAAGATGGCATCAGCATATTACATTACAAAAGCAAATCAATACCTAACCATGACTTAGTGGTTTTGAGAACAATCAATAATAAGTAAATCATTAATTATTCAATTAACAAAACACCTTTGGCTGAGGAAGACCATGAGATGTGGTTGAAAGTTCAAGAAAAAGCTAGTAGCATGCGGGAGATCTGTCTTTCTCACTCTCTCATCCACTGCAGTGAATAGAGTCAGAGCAGAGACAGAGTAATATAGCCAGCATCCAAACTGAAGACAATAACAAATAAACATGGCCTTGTGAGCAAGGCTGGATTATCAACTTGGCACAGTGAGCAACTGCCCCGGGGCCCCAGACCAACCGGGGGCCCCAAAAGACCCAGGTTTAATGTGTGGCTGTTGGGTTGTGGTAATTGGCCAAATTCTGACTCTGTTGGGTGAATAGGAATATGCCCCACTAAAGCAAAGTATCAACTGACATGATGCCAGCCTTTAGGTTGGTCCTTCTTTACTGTCAGGAAATCAAGCACGCCCTGTTTTGAAGAGAGGTCCTATATCAAGACCTTCATTAATTGAGCTGATATTGTGTTTACATGGTGCATATTTTGAAAAGAATTTGTGTTTTTTCAAATGACTACATGGGGCGATGTGTATTTATAATATTTCACCACAGTGCACAAAGATGGGAATTTATATTAAAATGGGCCATGCAGGTCATGTATGCCCTTTAGCAGGATGATGTTGGTTTCGATTTTACAGTTGGCAAAGACAGTTCAGAATGTGCCATATGAAAATGCTTCATCCAGCTGAATCGTCGCACTTTACCAGCCATATGGATTCACTGTCAATATGAATACTATCACTTACTCTACTCACTACGAACATTTAATGTGCAGATGCTGCCAGAGCAACACTAAAGCTGGTGACACAGCTCAGAACTCAGCCAGTGCAGGCTTACTGTTTCTCATTGCTTTGATAATGTTACATTACTGCCACCATTTGGACGATGCATAAAATGGTCAGTTAATATGTAATTCCAGCTCAGTTCTAAACTACTGAGCTGATTTAGCTTTATACCCTCTGCTTCAATAAAGTATATTGTCTGTTATTACAGGAAGGTGCAGAGCTTTAATATATTGACTGGACACTCCTTATGATCTGAAATACAACCACAATTTCTAAACTTGTTATCCCATAACATTTAAATCCTCAGTGACATGAGGCTCAGTAATTAAACTCATGGGTCTACCTGTATCTACTTCCCTGATCTTTGTGCTGTCTTTATTCCATATCCAGTATTAATGTCCAGCTATTTTAACATCCTTTGCTTGACTTACTCCCCTAATTACTGCCACTGTCACTTTTCACCAGTTCATTCCCACTTCTCAGCTGAATAAGAATCCAGCCTACTGTAACCATGCTATAATTTTCCCTCTACCTCACCCTTACCATGTCCCCCTTTTTGCATCTTTCAATATGCAAACCACAATGGCATTTTTCTGACATATGTAATGCATTTTAATAGTTGTGCGTTACCAGTTCTCCCATAGGTTAGCTATTGGTTAGCTAATCAATGATCTGCCGGCGATTTGATTTCGCCCTGCAGCTCAGGCTGGAAACCTGTACGTTTATCTATCCCACTTCCGTTACAATTTTGCGGGGACCAATCACCAACTGGTTTATCCACCTGGCGCGCTATTGGCGGGTTTCACACGATGACGATAGAGAAGCGACCAAGCATCTTTTTGTTTACATTCAACATAGCGGCCACCGAAGCGGAGCGACCCGTTGATGCCGCTGTCGCTGCTACGTCACCCGCATCGTTGGTCTGATTGGTTGAAGGACTATCCAGTTGCGTACGGAGTCATTTGAACTATGCCCGTTGATCACGCCTCTTGTGCAGTAGAAAATACAGAGCAGACTCCCCAGACTAATGTTCAGTCTTAAAAGATTGAGCTTGGTCTGGTGACAGCCAGACTAACTGTTTCCAGGTTTTCTTTCTTAAATGTATTATTTTGTACCGCAGGCTCTAGAAATCTCTCCAATCTTGAGTGGCAGTCCGGCATTTGACTCTGTCCTGTTTTTTGCACTTGGCTTCTGCTACCTTATTCCTGATCAAACCTGATTTCACAGACAGATTGGAAAAGAAGGCAGTCTTTACCCTTCCTATCTGTCAGCTTAATCCCCATGGAACATAACTTCATTTTCTCTCAACACTGTTTTGTTAGCCACCCTTGACTCCTTCCCCCAAACGCTCTTTGTGTGTCATCACTCCTAATGATTAAAAGTTCCTCAAATCCTTTCCCGTCTTTCAAATCCTTTCCCGTCTTTTAAATCCTTTACCTTTCGGCACATTTTTCATCTAACAGTGAGATTATTGCCATATTTTCTTGTCAAATAAAGAAGCACCTCAATCCGTCAGTTGGTGTTGGTACCTGCAGAGCTTGAAGAGGATCACACAGACTACAGTGTTTCCATATCCCTCTCTATTCAAAGAGCGTAACTCCAAAATGTCATCAGGAGCAAACAAATCTTCACAAAGCTTGAGGGGCATGGGAGAGAAAATATTCATGAAAAATGGATAGAATACCTCCCACACACTGTGAGACATCAATACAAGTCAAAATGATCAAATTACATTCCAAAAAGCTGGCTATTTACTTACTTAACATTTCACTATGCAAGTAATTAAAATCAAGCAAACAACACATTTTTTTGTGTCAGGGTTACTGATGATGCTTGATCATCCAAAGTGTTCAAATCTACAAGTTCTCTAAATTAGCAATGACAGAATATGTTTGTAACTGCCTTCTGTAACAACATATAGAAGCCATTGCTGATCTGACGCCCCTGTTGGCAGGATTAGATCATTTATTAGCGTCTTCCAAAACTGTTCAAATGAAATAAAGCAGTTTCATGAACTGACACCCCTGCAGTATGTTAAAGGTCTCATGACATGGTGCTCTTTGGATACTTTTATATAGACCTTAGTGGTCCCCTAATACTGTATCTGATATCTCTTTCCCGAAATTCAGCCTTGGTGCAGAATTACAGCCACTAGAGCCAGTCCCACAATTTCCTTTGGATGTGCCATGATGTCTCTCTCTCTCATGGGTGGGCCAAATTCTCTGGGCAGGCAAAGCAGAGAAAGGGGAGGTAACCTTGCTCCTTATGACCTCATAAGGAGAAGATTCCAGATCGGCCCATCTGAGCTTTCATTTTCTCAAAGGTAGAGCAGGATACCCAGGGCTCGGTTTACACCTATCACCATTTCTAGCCACTGGGGGGACAATAGGCAGGCTGGGGGAACGCATATTAATGTTAAAAAACCTCCATAAAGTGACATTTTCATGCCATGGGACCTTTAAACCTTTAAGGTTTGGTTGGGTTTATGCACAAAGAAGACTTAGAAGGTTAGATTTAGGGAGAGATCATGGTTTGTGTTAAAATTACTATTAATAACTACACTTGCCACACATAGGTGCTGATTTTATGGTTCCACGGTGCAATTCACGAACAAGAGGTAAAATTCAAGTGGGTTTTGAATAGACTGTAGCTTCGCGAAAGCCTTAATGCCCTGTCATGTGAACATAGATTCTGATGATTTCCCCATTTTGCTTTTAGGCAATCTGTTGTAACACATTGTAGTTAAAGTACTGTTTCAATGCCCACCTCTTCAAGGGAAACTACAGGCTTACCTAGCTGCACATTTGTGACCTCAACTGTACATGAAAAGAATATCTACAAAGCCACATCCAAGTCACTGAGCATGCTGAATATGTCCGGAATATAAAGTAAGCAGGCCAACCAGTTGTGGTTCTTCATTTTTGCTTTAAGAAAATAGAAGTGCTCAAACAGGAACGTGGCTAATTGATGAGTTTTTTTTATTTATTTTCGGAGAAGGGTTCTCTGAGAACAATCAGAACACGGCAACAACCCGCGCAGCACTGCAATTCACCACTGCGGGTCAACTACATAACGCCAAAGTGTCTACGTCGGTAGGATTAGCAGATAAAATGCCTTCTCCCCAAAGCTAAAAACCCCGTTTGCAGCGGTGGAAGCCCGGTGCTCAGAAGCTCCACCGGCCGCTACGAGTTCATGTCGCTGACCTAGCCGTTGAACCGGTTCTCGCTGTCGCATCTCCTCCAGCGGCAGGGCTATGAACCAGCCACGGCTCGCCTCCGAGCATCGGAGAGCCCCACTCAGTGCCGCGTGTGTGTGTGTGTGTGTGTGTGTGGTAGTAAAGAGAGAGATTGGGAGAAGGAAGTTTGAGTGAGGTGAACCTGGTCACCACAGACCCAAATCTTCTCAGCTGTTGCTATTGTCATATGCTGCACTGTCTCTTCATGTGGCACATTATGTTTGGCACATTGTATGGGTCACTTCAATAACAAGGTAATACAATGTGTATCATCACGTATTGACTGATTAACAGTAATGTAAATGCTAAATGCATACCTGTTGATACTACAACAATGCAAAGTATAGGCTCTTAACCTTGCAGTTTTGCACATATCATGTAGGCCTAAGACTCCATTTCTCCATTACTTTGACCCCTGCATACTGTTTTCACTGGCTGAAAAGTATTAAGTAAACTGAACTTAATGTAATGTGGAAAAACCCCTCTAAATGTATGACACATAGTATCTTTGACAATTTGTATTCTAATGGTTTATTGTGGCATATGTGGCATACGTTCACAACGTTCTTGGTAAGGTATTTCATCATAATGGGTCATGGAAAATAGTCCATTTAAGGTGCCAATCAAATTACATCACATATACCTTTGTGAAAATGCAAGAGATGATGCAAATAAACTGGGTCCTGTCAGATATCCATGTTTTATTTCTGTCAGTCATCCGTCTGTCGTTGCTCCACACTGATCAGAAGGTTTCAAGATAAGCTCTCGACTTTTTTTTTTTTTACCCTCCAGCTTTCAGACAAGCAGCAGCAGCCTCTCAGCATCCACCCAGCTTTACTCTCAAACTTCTCATTTGATTGAACATGGGCAGAAAAAAAAATATCAGAAAGCCTTATGCGGGGCTCAGGCCACCATCCAGCCTGATCCGTGACAGAGTTCATAAGTTGCTCAAACATCTCTGCCCTCCAAACAAGTTCACTACGGAAGCAGAGGGTGCAGTAGCTCAAGGATGGGTCTTTGAAGAAAGAATGAAGCAGGCTCACTTAAGACTTGAAACCCTCTCGGGGATCTTCCACCATTTCCTCTCAGTGCAGGGAATGAAACCTAAATGCTGTCATTTGCATATATTTCGTGCGGAGAGAAAAGCAAGAAACACTTTGGGGAGCATTTTAAATTAGGAATGTGTTTATTTCCTGGACTGGCCTGTTTAGCATTAAACGAAATCCAATCTCTGTTTAGACACCAGCAAATTAGGCACAATTAATTATTTTTTGTTGTCCCGGGTATTGGGATTAGTCCAAGCTGTTTGTAGCCATCCCTCTTCACTGATGCTCTAAAATATCAAAAAATAAAGAGGCTGAAATGTTAATGTGCACACTAACAGATTTACTGTATGGTGGAAGGGAATTAAAGATGTTCAGCACGGCTAGACCCAAGAAATGACGAGTAGTTCTTATTCACACACATCCAGAGTTCATTATCTCATTGAGGTGCCTTCCTCAAGAAGCACAGCAGTGTTTTTCACCGCAGTACACTGCTGTTTCCTTCATTATCGGGCTCCTACCTCGAAGAGAGAGAAGCTTCGGCTTGCTCTCAGGCAGTTGTTAACTTTTATTCTCACACACACGGAATCAGCATCAATTATTGAAAGACATGGCAGTTAGTGCAAAAGTATCTTTGCTGGCTTTGCACATCTCTTAGCACAATCAAGAGTTTTCGTTATCATTTCTTACTGATTGGCGAATAGATGTTTGCAACCTATAATGCACCTGATGTAATTAATGATTACGCATGCAAGGGTATAAGGATAGTGACAGCAAGTGTGATTGGATTTCACAGTTCATATATACAGAATATGTATAATGGATGGATTACCTTTGAAATGGGTACATAGAGTCAAGTTCCCCTCAGAAAATACTTATTCATACTGCTTTTTAAAATGTGACTGCATGCGGCAAAATGCAAGAAATAACTCAAAAAGTTTTCTTCCCACATAAAAGCAAATTTCCCTTTTGTGAAGAGCCTAAAGCTTTTTTTCTTTGTTCTCCCTGATATACACCTGTCTTTGCAATGTGTTTACAACCAACGGAATACATAGCAGCAGGATCACTATTCCTGCATTTAATACACACCTTCTACAAAAATTCACCTTCGACGGAGACATGCCTTGTTATCGAGCACTGAAGGTGGAAAGCACTGCGTGGAATACCTTCAGCTTGTGTTTGATACGTTTGTTGTGACTTTTACTCATAATGATCCTCAAAGATTATACAAGGTGGTCTTTCAAAGGTTCCCAGCTCTCTTTTACCAGACAGGTTGGACTTCACTGGAACACTGTTTAGAGATTGGCAGCTTGGAGCAGCTGCTCATAAGTTCAAACTTCACCTAGTTATGAAATGAAACCCTTGTTGAGTCTAGACCAGGGGCGGAGCCAGACAATATAAACATTCGGGGCTTAGCCCTAACCTAGGGGGGTCCGGGGGCATGCTCCCCCGGTGGAGATTTTTTTCCCAATTACGTCAGCTAAATGCACTATTTTTCAGGCTGTTTGAGATAATAGAACGCCTAAAATTCTATACACTATCCGGGAAAACGATGATAGTTACTCAGTTAAAATAAATAAATAAATAAATCACCCAGTAGAGCCTACAACCTATTATGTATTTAATTGTTCTCCAGCTGTAGTGAATCCGAAACACCAAAAATGTTAAGGATGACTCATTTACACCCCTGGCAACTAAAAAGAGGCAACCATTATCTGACTATTTTTAAGTTAGCCTAAATAGGTCAAATTGAAATTTGGTGTAAACATCATTACTAATCTTAAGAGTTCAGTTCTGTTTAATTTGTGCTTAGCTGATAAATTTGCTGCATCAGAATCCATGAAATTGAAAAAAGAACAATTGAAGCTTTAACTGCACAACAAGGTTTATCGTGTATTTTTAAAGTAATAATAATGTAATATAATAAAACAATACAAATCTGTTTTAAAACAAGAACAATTTATTAAGTCACGCATTTCAATGTATACAAAAATTATCCTTAACAGGTAAAATAGAAACTTAGAAAGAAAGCAATACAGGTGAGGATGAAGGCCAGGTGAGGAGGGTAGTGATGGTGTCGAGTGGAAGAAGAGCAACAGCACTTCTGATAATCCTGCAAGAAATGATAAGCACAAATCAATCAGAGTCAAAACATACAACTAATAGTCAAATAGGAAAAGGTCATAGTGCTGCACCACCAGAACAAGAATGACAGATTAAATTATTTTTTTTATTTTTGAGTTGATTAGCTGATTAGAGATTTTGTCAGGTCGTATAAAAAAAAATGATTTGTTCTAAAATTCTAATACATATGTACTGGAGTTTTGATTTACATGAGCTGTAAGCCCTTATCATCAAAATTAAAACAATAAAAGGCTTGAAATATTTTACTTTTTATGTAATGAATGTAGAATATATTAAAGATTTACTTTTTAAATTAAAGTATGGGGAAAAAAAAAAATCACTTTTCCAGTGATATTGATGCATCTGTACTTGGAATTGTTGTCATCAGGAGGAGGAAATAAACTTTCTCATGTCTTTCTGATCTTCTTTATCACTATATTTCTCAATTAGTCTCTCTTCTTATCCCACTAATGTGTGAGATTATGCTAATAAGACTAAGATTAGCTGTAAAACATGCCCTGAGATAATTTGATACAAGCTGTGTGTTTCGGTTTTACGAGTGCCCCCCAACCCCCTACCCACCTACCCCCCTGTGTACATGACAAATCATCAGACAAATCATCCGCCCATCTCTATTAGCAACTCATTTCTCTTAATAACAACTAATAATGTTAACTCGCTAGCTAGCCAGCAATACAGTCACTTAACTCAAGTGTTACAACCATAGACATTATATAATGGACCAACAGACCCCGTTGCTCTGGACGGAGACCAGTGAAGGATACTAGAAGCACTTTTCTGGTGATGGCCAGCTTTACTGCGCAGCCTCCAACTGAGAGAGACAGCGTAAATGTGACGTGAGCAACCTGTCTGAAAGTTGTAAGTCTTCTGGTAGCTGTGCCAAGAGAAATCTCAATCATTCCCAATCTTACAGAGACGGAGAGTGTAGGTATATGTAAGGAGATAAAATGGGCACAGGCTAATTATTGCCAACTAAAATGCTAGTTAACATTAGTAATTAAACCTAAACCGCTCATGTAAGTCGAAACTGCCTGCAAGCTTATCCTGTACTATACGGTAATTCCTCTACTATGTGACACAATCGTTAGCCTATTTTTACAAAAGAGTTTTCTACGGAGCCATAATGTGAGATACAAGGTAATGGAGCCTTTTATACATTGTCGTGTTTCTTTAGAACTAAACAATGGACAAATAGAGTCTTTAAACGCTTCAGATGTAAAGTTATTCGCTGTCAAGTGGCGCCAAAATTAATGCTAGTCAGTGGAGGGCTAGCGGGAGGTGATGGCCAGGTAGCAACAAAATGGCGCCATAGGAGGTTCGAGTTCTGAAGCGAAGCTTACCCCCTTGGTTCCAACAGCGGATTCAGAAACCTGCAACACTTTGTGTCTGACGCTGCTTCTGAATCACTCTCCGGCCGGTGAGATCTGTTACTAGTGTTCCTGTTCCGTATAAAAAACTTTGTTGTATCCATAACTTCAGCTTCTTGTATTGCAGATATTGTAAAGCACACAAAAAAAACATATGTACGTAGTCAGTGAACGTGCGACTTTGGAGATTCCTCATTATGTTGATAAAAACATAACTTGAGCGGCATTACGTTTCTCTCGATAGGTATTTGCAATTGCAAATTAGTTGTAGAAATATGGAATTTCTGATAGACAAGGTTGGTTAATCTGCAATGAGCTTGAGATCGTCCCGATTATGTTTCCTGATAACAAATGTTCTTAGAGTTCAAGAGCATTTTCAAAGACCATCTTCTGTTATATATGTTATTTTATAACGTTCCTTTCTTTCGAGTGAACCAGAGATATTAAATGCTGACTCCTTTTGACTTCAAGACTCCAGTTGGATGTTCTATCAGCCCAACCGTGTAAAGGAGTCCGCTGGGATGCTTCTGTTGGTCCCAAAGTATTTACATCAGCCGCTCCTTCTAACTGTTGACCCGACACTAGCACAGCACTGATGTGTCAAAATCAATGAGTCTGTTTATCATTATTTTGTCACATCAATAAACAGAGGTGTATGCTGTGTAAAAAAAAAAAAAAGTTTGTTTAATGAATTCAATTTGCTTCGTCCTTCAGTGAATCAATTTCTATGAAATGTTAATGGGGAAAGGTGCGCAAAAAAACATTTGCCTGTTTAATTAATGATAGATTTTGACAAGCACAAAGCCATTTGTTGCTTGTTGTTCAAATAATATTCTTCATAATGGGATATTGATTCTATATTTCCAGATGCAACATTTTTCAAAAGGACTCTTGAAGGAAGTTTATCCACTTTATAACTCCGCTAATTCAATTTTCTTCCAGTCTTGTTTAAAAAAAAAAAAAGTTATTATTTACAAATATATGATAATTAACATTAACACAGAAATGAATGTACTGAACATCTTCACATCATGTGTCACTTGGTACCATACCAGTAAATGTAGTTGTGGAAAGCCCTTCCTTTAGCAGCATCGCACTAGTTACGTCCAGATTGTAATGTGACAACACCCCTGCACATGAATGTTAGCCCTATTTTATTAACTACCACATTATTTCAAACCTAGTCTCGCTTTGCCAGACCTTCCTCCACAGTGCTGCGGAGGAGGGTCTGGCTAGTCCACACAGTATTCTGTGATGGGAGAAAAACGTGCTCTGGTTTATTGGTATTTCATTAAACCAATCACAATTGTCTTAGGCTGCACTAAGCACCGGCAGCAGGCCCGGTTTGCTGCAAAATAGCCTCGGGAAGGAACTTGTTTTGGTGAATCGTGTGTACGTTCAAAAGTTGTTTTAGTTGTGCAACAGAAAACTCAGATTGGACAGATAGTGTAGCTATCTGTCTGGATTTACCCTGCAGAGATCTGAGGAGCAGTTAACCATATAGTCCTCAGAAATCCACCGGAGTTTAAAATTCCAACACAAAGAGAGTGGAAGGTAACGTACATCTGGCCAAAAAAAGTTAAATTCTGCGGAATTTCCGGTGGCACCGGATCAATCCCAGGAAGTGGAACGTCGTGGGTAGAGACTATTATAAACCTTAACCATTCTTTGGATGCCATGTGCTGTGCAGATGAAAATTTTTACATGAAAAACATGTGCATTGAACTAAATCTGGGGTTTAGTAGAAGCATCTAATATTGACGTTCTTGTCTGGCGGTAGCGTTGCCTGTTCACAAGTCCCCTCATGTAAATCTCCGTGTGTACACCTCTCCAATGGCATTTGGAGAAGCTCAGTAAACACATGTAACTGTCAGCCTCTTATTAGATATCCTTATATTGTAGGTTCAAATGAATTATTTTCCATGTCAAGTTGCAAGAATAGTTACTTACTCGTGCATGAATAATGGGGTTGTGATTTGCATTCTTTGTTTATCCCTTCTTACTGACTCTGTCGGTTGCTGATTGTCCCTGCTATGGCTTTATGGTAAAGACACAGCATTGCAAGTATGTGTAATTTAGCAGGCTTTCTAGGATTTTTGTGAAAAGGATGTTCTGGGATTAATTGTTTTTAACAGCCTGGCAGGCTGCCTTCCTCAATCCCATGATGAATCCTTCTTTCTTTTCCATTTTACCTTCTCCACTCTTTTTTTCTTTCCAGTGTTGCCTTCTTTCACTGATAGAGATGTATTATATATTTCAGACACTCAAAGGTTTTCAAAATGACTTTAGAAGAAGCACGGTGGCTCAGTGGTTAGCACTTCTGCCTCACAGCAAGAAAGTTCTGGGCTTGACCCCAGGTCGTCTCAGAGTGTGCATGTTCTCCCTGTGCTTGTGTGGGTTTCCTCTGGGTGCTCTGGTTTCTTCCCACCATAAAGACATGCATGCTAGGCAACTAGGACTACAGTTGAAAATTAGCCGACTAGCTAACACTGGTCCATTTACAGAAATGTTCATTAATGTGCATTGTTCTAATCAAAAAACTAAAAACAATGGTCTGATTTTTCCTTTCATTTTCTAGCTTAATGGAAACGAATATGATTTAAGGGTTGCATCTGGCATCTGTTTGATCTGAAATCTCCCAACACTAAGTGCAACAGGAAGTGGCTCTTTAAGAAGATGTTGCTGCACAATCTAGGGTACTGATTATATCCAGTACACCCAGTACAGTACCCAGTTTGAAGATGTCGGCCTAACCTAATATACCCTTACCCCAGAAAACATTCCTGAGCTGGCTGTTTGACCCCCTTGCCTTCTCTCTCCAACATCTGCACAGAATACTGCAGACAAACTGAAGTCAATATCTGATACATCCCATTATATTTAAAGAGAGTCATTATATGATTGATTATTTGCTTATTATACATGATATAGGCAGACATTATAAATTATTGTCTTTTAATCAGGGCCTTGGTGTAGCCTCGTTTTATTGAAGCTAGGCACTTAGCATGTTAATTTTTTTTAATTTCTTCACAATTGAATATGTTGTGAGTTTGCACTAGAACATGTCGCAATGCAATGTTGGGAAAGTTCACTTTCTACATGAACTACATGAATGTTCAAAGTTCAGTTCACAAATTTTAAAATGAACTAGTTCTTCTTCAACATTTTGTTCACAGTTCCAAAAATGAACTAGTTCATAGTTCTTTTTTTTTTTCCATATGTTGCTGCAAGCTATTATTTTTCAAAATTATTGCCACAGCCCATATTGAACCACAGACAGCAATTATTTTATCAGTTTTAACACAAAACTATGCGTCAGATTTCATCTTCACATCCAATCAGTTCAGCGTGCCGTTTCAGGTTCGCTGTGGATGTGACTGAAGTGCGGATTTTCTTTTTGAAAGCTGGCAGGCAAAGTTTGCACAGAAATGTAAGATTCTTCCCATCCTCACCGACCTTGTCATAGAACTCGTTTAAATGATCATGCATACGACGCCTCCTTGCTGCTTTGTCGCCTCCATGCTGCTTTGTCGCCTCCACGCTGCTTTTTGTTTTGATGACGCATGCGGCAGTGCGACACTGGTGGCTGGTGTTGCCAGATTGGTTGTTTTTTCCACTACATATTAAGGCCTGTTTACGGTGCGTTTTAGCCGGGTTTTCGCCTGGAAGACTCGAACGAGTGTTATGAACGAGTTCACAGTAATGTTCATCAGGCAGTAATACAGTACGTTCAGTTCACGTTCGCCCAAAATATGAACAAGTTCATGAACTATCGTTCAATGAACGCGTTCTGGCACAGCACTGACGCAATGAAGTACACTTATAAAAGATAATACAAATCCCTGGTTTGAATGTGTTGTTGATGGTAACTATTGTTTCACAATGCAATGCAAAAGAGAAATGAAGGAGCCTCTCAAAGCGTGAAACAAAGTGACACAATTGTAGACCGTGCTGTGCTGGCAGAGCGCACAGCTCATGATGAAAAAGAATGTCCTCTATCGACATAATTGAAACTTTAAATTACTGGCTGGAGAAAATATCAACAAACACAGAGGCTAAAACCAATGACATTTAAACACCTGTTTAATCAACAATTCCTTCTTTCATTCTTTCATTTTGACTTAAGCCTAACTAATTGCCACATGATCACATCTAATTTCTGAGATCTAAGAACACGGCAACGTCACTACTATTGAGGTAGATGGCGGAATAAGATAATCAAACAGGTTGTAAACCATCAAACAGCTTAGCCAGACTATGTAAACCACTTTATTTGAAGGTTCACTAATGCCTGGCTCACACTACAGGAGTTTTAGGCCGATTTATACCCGATTTACCCCTCCCGAGAATCTGAGAAAAAATGTTGTCGAGGACCTCGATCGGTTCCGATGTTCGGCACAGGTTATCTTGTAATGTGAGGCGTTCACAGATCGAATCTTGCACCTCCCGATCTGCTCGCAGACACATCGGGGCCGCCCCGATAATATCAAACATGTTTGATATCTAGGATTATAATCGGGCGTGAAACGACTATGATTACGTCAGTACTTCCACAATAGCCAATGAGAGACAGGTCTGCAAGGAGACGGAAGTGACGGAAACTTTTGAAAATGTCCGCGAAAGCAGCTGTAGTTGTGGTCCGGTGGACAACTGAGTTGGAAGAAAGGATGGTGGAGATGTGGCAACAGCACAAGTGCCTGTTTAATGTATCATCAAAAGAGTATCATAATCGGAATGATAAAGAGAAGAGCTGGGGAGAGATCGCTTCAGATTTGGACCTACCGGGTGAGTGTACAAAGTTGCTAGCGCACTAGCTAGCAAATGTAAACATTAGATCTAAATCAATGATCATCTGCTACATTCAGGTCTAACAAAAGATGCATTGCACATAGTTTGTTTGAATAATATTCTCGTCTACACTCGTTTTATTTTCTTTTGTTTTTTATTGGTACAAAGAATAAGTATTACTACAGCAAGTTGCCGTGACACAGTATCCATTTTGTTTACATGCGCTTCCCCGTGAGATCGCGTCACGTGAGGTGATAAGAATATCTTTTAGTGTGTGATGCCCCACTATTTTCAAATCTTGTAGTGTGAGCATGTTTAAGATTTGAGGGAAGAAAATCTGCAAAGATTCTCCTCAAGTGTGTGCTGCAACCAGATTTCAAAATCGGTTAGGATTTTAAAACTCCTGTAGTGTGAGCCAGGCTTAACAGGAGCACACCATTAAACGATATGAAAGTATTTTTATTTGGAATAGCTTAGGATACAGGAAGGATAGGGTAAGGGTCTTGTTTGATGGGATGATTAGGGTCGATTAAGGCAGTTACACACCAACCAGACGACTGACCGTCGACAGAAAAGCCAGTCGGACCGATCAGTCTCCCCGAGTTGGTCCAAAAAGTGCCTCAGAACACACCGAAGAGACGAGACGTAATACGTCTCCATAACAGCAGGTGGCGCTAATCTGTGTTGCCCAAAAAATTAAAACCGGCAGCTGATTGGACGAACGTGTCACGTGGGTTTGTTTTCTCCGGGAAAGTCAAAGCCAGACTGTCATGGCGGCTTGTTCACAATACGATCTCATATTGTACTAAAATAGTTCACTGAAACATGTTTCTGAAAACATTTTAAGTGAGAAATAGGCCATGCCGTTGCTGAATCTGTCTTCATTTCAGATCAACAAAGGTCAGTTTAAAAGATTTTCGTCAGATTTTGAGAGACTCTAGTCACGCTCATTCCGCTCGCCATTTCCGGTTGAGTCTCGACTGCCCTGTCTCCGACTGAACATGTCAGGTCGGCCAAAATGAAGGCCGACAGCCCCTCGGATGGACGACAGCACGGAACCCACCGAACAGACTCGAGTCACTGACCTCACCAGACTGTCCGACAGCCGATTATCGGCCCGGTGTGTAGCTGCCTTTAGAGGGATGGAAATGGGTCGATGAGAGGCAAGGGTGTAACTTTGGGTTGAAAAGTGTGGGGGGGGAGGGGCACAAAAGAGTGGGTCTGGGTGTCCTCTGCCAATTTTTTTTTCTCCATTTGAATTCTATTTCTACATAGATCTATAGGGACTATGGTTATACAAAATTCAGGAAATAATTAAGTTGACCATAATAATAAATTATGCCAGAAAGACTAGTACTTAACTATAAGAGACTATAAGAAAAAAGGTCTTACTTTATTTATTGTTTAAAATACGCTTGGTCGGGACTTTTGGCACCATTATTCGACGTTCTCGGGACTCACGTCTAGCCCTTTGACGTCATATTTGTACGTTTCTGTGACATGCGGGACAAGAATGGGACATGGACCCTGGTCTCTTTGGTGAAAGTCCTGTGTTGTTTAACCCATCCACCATCCCAACCAACCGCCCTACGTGGATGTTCGGGCTTTCATACTACTTGCTACCGGTGTCGCTCTTAATACTACGTCATCTTCCAGCGCCGCGGCCAAGCTGCTGCTCTGCCCGGGGAGAGGGTCGAGGAGAGGGATGGAAAGGGTTGAGGAGAGGGATGGAAAAGATCAAGGAGAGGGATGGAAAAGGGGGGCGTTTGCCGGGTGAGGAACAGGGTCAAATTACATTAAGTTGTGGTGTGGCTGGAACGTCTGGGAACCCGGGGTCAAGACTCATCCCGTTCTGCTGGGGAATAAACTACTTTACATAAGATTGGCAGCATGGATGCAGTCAGCCGTGAGACAAGAGTAGGTGGTAGAAATATGTTCTCTTGAGTTAACCGGATTAATTTATTATCCTGTTAGCTACCAAGAGTTCAAGCAATCAGTACGTCACCAAGCTTCCATCACCGCCTACCAAGCATTACAAATGACTCCTACACATTGATATTTCTGTTATGGTCCTGGACATGGATATTTATTGGTCTCCTCTCACTGCCACCAGTCACCCCTGTGCAATGTACATCTACCAAGTTCACACCCAGTTAAGTTTCTATCCCATCAGACAGGTCAGGCTCAATAGGAACATTAAACCATTTGAATAAGTATTTATTCGAATACTCTTGAATACTTCAGACTCTTCGAATTCAGAGGGCCGAATATGCCCCGTTAATAATCCAGGCATGCCCTCACCTCTCTCCACCTCCAGACCAGCGCTTGACCTTGCCTCTGGTTGCATCGCCTCCACCAGGTTAAGAAGAGATATTTCATGAAGGGATGCAATACGGATCAATACATCTTGAGAGGTCAGTGAGGTCAGCTGGATGAAGTCCAGCAAGGAGTAAGCAAACCACCAGTTACACCATGTAAGAATATCCTGTTGGTGAGAAAAAGAAAATAACTGACAAACAGGTCTAAAGGGCGAAAGAAAAGAAGATCTGTAAGCAGGAACCTCAAATGACATTGCTTTAGGCTAGTGAAGGGAGGGATTGGGAATCAACACTGATTTGAAAAAAAGCATCAGTATGAAAGAACAATTTATAAATAAATCTGAGATCATTTGAGGTTATGACTAGAAAGGGCTCAAGCCAAAAAGGGAGCAAAGGCAGCCTTGCAAAAAAAGAACTCTGGCCAACAAGTAGAACAGCTGCAATTACTGTAGGATTTTATAGCAACCAATGTTGCATTGCCGTCCCCCTAAAACCTCAACCAAGATCCGGACACCATATATCCTGTGTTTTCAGCAAAGCGGCTTCATACATATCCTGCCAAAGGTAGCCTTGCTCAAGTACAATGCACTTAGCAGCAGATCAGCAGAGCAGATGAGCTGTGTGTATCAAACTGGCTCCCTATGCTATAGTTAACAAGTCATAAAGATTTATTAGTGAGTAGGCACAAGAAAGAGCTGTTACTGGATGCTAGGGAATAGCAAATGCAAGTAGACATAATTTATAGTCCCACCAGAGTTAGTCTTCACAGCTGAAGACATACAATTATTGTATGATCTGACAGTCAGAGGCATCATGGGCATAATTTAAAATAACCTGCTCTAAACCATATTTTTCCTGCAACAAGGGATTTGGATAGTATCAGCTTCATCACATTTTGTGTAGGTATTGACTTCAAATTATCCCAAAAGAGTTTTTTTTTTTGTTATTTCTTTATATTTCCATGTTCAGAAAGTGTGCTTACTTTTGACTGAGTAGCAGGCCAATCCCATACAGAGAAACAATATAGGCTACTGCAGGTAATGTGACCTATTGGTCTCTGAGGGGATATTATGTTCAGCGCTGGCTGCCGTGGTCTTTTTCAGTTCCGGCAAACAGACTGACATTTTTATCACATTGTGATTATTTCTGGAGTGTGTGTGTGTACAACCAAGAGCTATGAACTATGAATGCCTTCCAGGTGAGACTGTCTAAAAAAAAATGAGCATGCTTAGTCCCATATTTTAATAATAGCATGTCTCCCCCTTTCTATGATGGCTGGCTTTTCGACTTTTCGACTGTAGCTGTTCAGAACTATACTAAACATTTTTGAATACTGACGTGGTGGGACAGCACATTGTACAAACAACTTCTGATCGAGTATACCCAAGCCCTTTACACACTTTTGTTCAGAACGTATCTCAATATATAAGTGCAAATGACCCCTCAACTTTTTTTTCTAGCAACCCCAAAAACACGTACTGTACCATACAATACTGACTATTTTTGCGAGATATCAAGTTTTTCTTGCGATATCTCGAGTTTCATTTGCAAGATCTCGCAAATCCAACAAACAAAGGCTAACCTTAGTAGCTAGCTAGCTAGTGGCGCTAGCTAGTGGCACGACATAATGATTACATCTCCTTGGTTGTCTAAATACATCCATCATTTATTTTGATAAGCATTACTAATTACTACATGCCAACGGGAAGTGTTATAATGAACATTGTCGTTGACTGCGGCGCTAGCTAGTGGCTCGAGCTAGTAGCACGACATGATGATTACATCTCCTTGGTTGTCTAAATACATCCATCGTTTATTTTGATAAGCATTACTAATTAATACATGCCAACGTCAAGTGTTATAATGAACATTGTCATTGACTGTTGATGTCAATGACTGCAGGCTAACCTTAGTAGCTAGGGCTACTAGCTAGTTACTAAGGTTAGCCTTATTATTTGTTTAATTTGTGAGATCTCGCAAATGAAACTTGAGATATTGCAAATAAAACTCGAGATATCGCAAAACAAATTCAAGATCTCGCAAAAGTGTTTGTCCCCAGTACATGTTTTTTTTCTTCTTTTTTCTCCATGTCACCTCCGGGGCTCCGTACAAAAAGATGAAGCATGATGTTTATTTTTACCAGTTCTCCTTTCTTTTAGCATCACCATTAAGACAAACTTTACACCGTGCAAAGGAAATAACAAAGTCTAATAGGACACCTTCAGGTCAAATTGTTGTCATATAATTGCCACTGTAATTTATGTAATCAACCAACCCGTTCTCATTCCGAACTCGTAAAATAAGTACGTTTGGGCAGTGTCCTTCAGCGTCTGATGGGACGAAAAAGGCACCCTGGCATACCCAAGTGGTATGTAATGGGAAATTGCTGCATAAGGATGGCGGATGGGTAAAACACCAGACTTTCACTCAGGAGACTCGGGTTTGCGCCCCGCGTGTGGCGTTTTGTTTCCCCCGTCTACGGCGTGTGTTTCCCGGCTTTTCAGGCGTCCTTTCCCCGTTGTTTTTCTCCTAAAACCAACCTCCGCGATTCCGTTAAAAAGGGACGGCAATAGTGGCGACCAAGCACGTTTACATGAGACGCTAAAGGAGACTTTTAACGTCAAATAAGAACGAGAAAGGCTCCTGACCAAACGTCCTTATTTTACGAGTTGGGTGTGAGAATGTGTTGAATCAACACTGCATCTTGAATCAGTAATCATTCGATGGATCTCATTGGTTGTTTTTAGCCCATACCTTGTCAGAACTGTATGTAGGACTGTATGCCATACTGTATTAACAAAACTTTTCAGACTTAATATATAGGATATAAGATGGGATAAAAGATTGGTATATCTGTGGTAAATATATGACCTTTGATCATCTATTGTGGTATATTACAGGATGTAAATTATGATTAATGAGGGGTCAAAGCCAAACATGGGCAGTTAAGCAATGTCCTTATGCAAGAATCCATTGTCATTTACTGTACATGAAAACAGTCAGCCATAATGTATTAAGATCCAGCTATCCTTTTTCATAAAAAATTTAGTCGAAATTACGCGTATCTGAGAGTGAGATAAGAATACTGACATAAATCTTGTGACTGTGTGTTAGCCAGAGTCAGGTTTTTAACTTAGCTTAGTATGAAGAATGGAGGCAGGGGGAACACTAGAAAATCACATCTCGACACGAGAACGGTATTGATCTTCTCATCTAGGAAATAAAGCAAATACTGAAAGCTGATTTCTGAAAAATTTTAAACACTTTTTTTTTTAAGCCATGAATAATTATGTCTGCGATAATCTTTGGTTGCAGCTGAGTCTGACACCTGGCTTAATTTCACACTTTATTTACATTTTTGATTCCGCAACATTAAAGTGATGGTTCGGAGTAATTTCACCCTAGGGTCATTTGCACCATGACCTCGAGCCAAACACCCCCCCAGAAGCTTTTTTCACCTGGGTCGAACATTGGGAGAGTTAGCGTAGAGTAGCGTTATCAGCTGAATAGCTTAGAGCAGGGGCTAATGGACCCACGTTTGTATCTCGTAAATGACCCCACTAATAATGCCCGAAATGATACCAAACGTCTACACTAGTACCAATAGGTTATGCACTCATAGAACGATGGATTGGAAAGTTTGTAAGTACACCAGAAGTTTATGTAAATAACACTTGCCTGCTGGCTTCTGCTCTCTGCTATTGTTGTTGCTGCTGTAAGACGAGTGCTTAGGGTCGTCTACAAATTACACACCGAAAAGAGATGCAACAAAAATATTTATTAATTTAACTTTTTTTTATTAAAGTAAGTGCTGTAGTGTAACTAGCAGGAGACAAGTAATAATTGAGGTAAGTTTGGAGACATTACTTTATTTAATCATTAAATTAATAAATATTTTGTTGCATCTCTTTTCGGTGTTGTAATTTGTAGACGGCCCTAAGCACTCGTCTAACTGCAGGTAGCAGCAGCAGCAGCTGGCAGAAGAGAGCAGGCAAGTGTTCATAAACTTCTGGTGTACTTACAAACTTTCCAATCCATCGTTTTATGAGTGCATAACCTATTTGTACTACCCTGCGCTAAGCTATTCAGCTGATAACGCTACTCTACACTAACTCTCCCAATGTTCGACCCAGGTGAAAAAAGCTTCTCGGGGGGTGTTTGGCTCGAGGTCATGGTGCAAAGGACCCTAGGGTAAAATTACTCCGAACCATCACTTTAAGACCAGCTGGAATTTCAAATGAGAAATGTCAGTGGTTGTGGGTGTGACATGCAGTGAATGACATGACCCACACTCGTGCAATAGAAGAAGAAGAACAACAACAAGACATACTTTATTAATCCCACAAGGGGATATTATATGTTACACACAGGCCTGAAATACACAAACATGCCACGAACTGTACCGGGACTTGAACCACCGACCTTCCTGTTCCCAAGTCCCTACAGACTAGAGCTACCCCCAATAAATCAGATATGAGATAGAGTATGTGCCTTGGCATACAGAGCCACAAGGACACTTTAAACATAAAGTTTGACAAACAAAATTCTCAAATGTACTGTATACCTAAAAATAAAAAAGTCCTTGGCAGGCACCTGGGAATGAAGCCTGTACAATTGTCAAACAAGAATGTTGTTGCCTTGAGACAGAAAGTAACACTGAAACTTATGCATGACAAGTTTGATGGTTCTGTAAAATGTATATAACATTTTCTTCACAATGTTTATTGTAATGGACATCATTGTCTGTAGAAGCGCCCAGCTGGTGTTTCTGTTGTTTGTCTACCACCAGCAATACAAGGATAATACATTTTCTACGGAAAAAACATTTTCTGTTAAAAGTTGTGCTTGCAAAAATAGTAGTGTTTGGAACATACTGAGCCTCCAAATAGGCAGCGGAGAAGTGGATTATTCTGCAGGAGAAGTTTCTATGGACATTTTCTCTGTACTTTATCGGCTGTATGTAATGCTAAGAGGTGAAGTGCAACTGACACGTTTGTTTGCTTATTTTTAGACAACATAATGTATTTGGTTGGACTTAATGAAGACTGAAAATAGCAATACACGTTCCTCAGTGGGACAGCGCAGCCTACACACAGTATAATTAATAATTGCTTCAAGTTCATTTATTTCAGCTTGATATGTTAAACAAGAAGTAATGATTAAGTACTTGAAAAGTTTGACACATAGAATAACTAAAACATTATGAAGAATGCAAAATTCCATCCAGCACGCTTTATTGTCATATTACACTATAACTTGAGGTTTCACCTCCCTCTTGCAGAAGAAACAACCACTCCTTTTTTATTGTTACCCAAATACATGCCATAGACTAGTTTATAACATGGGTTAAAGCAGGCAACTTTTTTTATGCCCCATTGATCCATATCCCCCTGTGGCTCTCAAGATACCATTCTTTGTTACTTTGGTATTACCGAGCTGGAATGAAAAGTGATAGCCTACCACATCATTATTGAACGCGTTCAGGTTTTGCAGAATTGTTCAGTAGCCTATCAATGTTTTATCTGGCATGTGGGTTGATTACCAATTAGAAGATTGTTAAAGATGAGTACACTGTGGAGTATTTCCACCTCATGTTCAAATCCTGGTACTTAACTACCACATATGCACCATCTTGTGTCAAATAAGAAAGCATGATGGCTTAACAGTTTGTTACGGCCCTCGCTGTATTCTGTGTGCTTGAACAATATGAGAGTGAGCGCTCCCTTGTTCTTTTCAAGATCTTTGTTCCAACAAACGCAACCTGTTGCAGATTGGCTGATTGGGAGGCTAGCTATATTACTTCCTGTTTCCAGAGTCCACCCCGGGGCATGATGTTGGCAGAGTCGGGGCGTTTCTCAATACCAAGAATGCAAATTACGGACTTGTGTTCTTGGGGAGAACGTTCTTGCTGGTTGTTCTTGGAAGAATTAACTCGCAAGTTCACAAGCACAGAAAACGCTGTTAACAGTTTGAGACGATGGGCCCTATTTTAACGATCTGAAACGCAAGTATGAAACGCAAAACGCAAGTAGCTTTGTGGGCGGATCTCGGCGCGCTGTTGCTATTATACCGGCGGGATAAATGACTCTTGCGCCCGACACAAATCTAAAATGGGTTGGTCTGAAGTAGTTAGGTGTGGTTTGGGCGTAACGTGCAATAAACCAATCAGAGCGTCTTCTCACATTCCCTTTAAGAGCAGGGCGCTTGTTCCATGGCGGATTGCTATTATGGCGGATTTGCCTGGCGCACGCCAGCGGGAGCTGCCGATGCGAGATGCGGCAAAGTAATAAATGCCCGTCTTGGCTGGGTGGCGATGTTGCTGTGGCCACTCGGGCGCATCTCCTCCAATCTGGAGAGGATTGCTGCAGCAATGGAGCGTGGGCCTCCAAACGCACCACCTGCACCTGTTGTGCCCCTTCCTCTTCCCCCCACTCCATCTCCGTCCACCCGCTCCACCAGGAGCGCATCGAGCATTACTCCCGGACCAGATCGCGCCGGAGTGTCCAATCCCACCGTAGTTCAACATCACGTCTCCTTAAGTCCTCTAATATTTCCTCATTTATGTCATCAACACATCCATGATTCATGGAAATGTGTAAAACACAACAAGCCACAAAGAATGCTGCGACTTTTTGAGGACTGTAAGTGCCTCCTGATCTATCCAAACACATGAAGCGCATTTTCAGTAATATTTTCCTTTGTAATTATGTATGGTTTTCAAAAATGGGAACTGCTGTAGATGAGAGAAGTGTATGCGCGTTGTGCACACGCTACATTATGGCCAAGCATGCGCCCCTAAAATAGCATCTGAATAACGCGCTACTGACTTTAGACTAGCGCCACTGACTTTAGACCAGGTTTTTCCTGGTCAGTGGCGGAATTGTTTTCTGAAACTGCAGAATAGCACAAAGTAACGTTTGCGCCGGAACACGCCTCCTCTTTTCGCTGAACCGCCCCCGGGACCGCAAATACAATCCCTAATTTACCGACGTGCGTCTGTGGAGGGAAAAGTCCGCTGTGCGTCGGGTGCAAAATAGGAATGATACATGCGTCGGTGTACAAAGGCAATTGCGCTGAGTGCAAGATAGGGCCCGATGTGTTCTTCCTGTTATTGCTCAACACTCCCAGCACAGAGGCTACCTGCAAGGCTCCAAAATACCAGCTAGAAATAAAAACCACAACAATATAACCACTTAGTATTAAAACAATCTCTGGACAAGAAAACCTCATAATGCTACAACTATTGCAATAATATTGAAAAATAAAACTAATTGAGCTTTAATTTTATTGTTTATGGTTTAGCTCAAACAACCCCTTACTTATTCAAAAGAGTGGAACGTGATCCCTACTATTATTAGCGTATAAGTTTAAGTCAGTTTAAATTAAACAAATAAATAGGCATATGCACTGGTGTGTCCTATGTGTTCCTATTAGTGTTATGTGGAATTATCATTTCTATATTATTGTAGTGCACTGTATATGCCCACGGAGATGGAAATTAGAAATTCAAATTATAAAGGTTGGTGTCTCCCCTTTAGTCTACATAACATGTCATAGCATGTTACCATTTTATGTACAACTGTTCATTTATCATAAAGACTCAACTTCTAATAAATCAGAAAACAAATACACCAAAAATATGAACTAAATACAAAATATAATGTAGGCTATAGCCTATGACATAATTTAAACAAGTCTCCCGAAAAGAAACGGGTATATCTCATAGACTAATAATATACAGTCTATCTATGGTATATCTCTCCTCTGCCTGCTGTGTGTGTGTGTGTGCTTGTTGAGTTTAACTCCGAAAAGACAGTTAACCACATGTGTTGTGATATTTAAACAAATGATCCGAAACGGCGAAATAAAAGCCTCTTATTTACGGGACCGGTCTAAAAGACCTCCGTCTTACAGCGGGATCTGCGAGTGTGACTGTCCGAGCGCCAAGCAAGAGGCCCCGGCAGGCGCAAGCTGGCGGCTGCGTCATTTTATGGAGCTCTGAAAACTCCGAAAACTTTGGAGCAAATTGTCAATTCGGCAAAGATTTTCGCAAGACTGCCTATATTCAAAATCTAAACCGTTCATTTCTCGCCTAAAATGTTCTCAGAAGTGAATTTAGTGATGAATAACATGGCGAAAATTGTTAAAATTGTCACGTTTTTGGGCTGTCTATGTACTGGAAATCCAACCATCATTGAATGCCGAAATGAATGTTGGGATACAGGTGCTGCGAAGTTCATACAAGTTACCAATCGATGTATCCTCGGTAAATGGGCGTGTCAAGAATACATCCGGGAATTTTAACTGTTCTTGGCGAAATGCGAACTTGTGTATTGGGACAGTACTTTGGCAACACGAGATGACGTTTCACAGGGACACAAGAACACAAGTCAATAGAAGAACACATATTGGGAAACGCCCACAGTTTAGAACCAGCCCCAACACAAGAGTAGTTTCCTGTGTCACGTGGGCTCCACCATGGCCACACCTCTTTAGGAGACTAGCGGCAGGTCCTGAGTGTATTGATTCCAACGGGAGAACACAAACAGATTATGAGCGATTCTTTTGCCTCATAGTCACCAAAGTATATATTGGGCCCATTTTTCACAAGCCACATATCTCCAGAACATTCTGACACTAAAATGGCATTTTTCAGATGGACACATTAGGAGAAAATTTGTTTGAGACCTGTTTCTGTCTCAGGACCAAAACTCTCGCGAGATCTGGCAAGACAGAGAAGCTAACGGCAGCTAACGTTCGTGAACGCCCTAACAAAACTAATCTCTGTGATGCTAGCTGTGTAAATATCTAACGTTAGAAAGAGAACATATTAATACATTATTTAAATATAACTTTTCATCCATCCAAACAACATTTACTACATATTCAAACAAGGCCTTGCCCGTTTAGGAGACAGGAAGTGTGTACCGTATGGGCTGACATATGTGCCACCAGAAACTGAATTTGAATCATTTATATTTGAATTTGATTTGCTAAACTTGAATAATTGCATTGAAATACTGAATTTGAATCACATAATTTGAAATTGTATTGTTTAATTTGAATCATTGCATTGAAAAACTGAATCTGAATAGTATAATTTGAAATTGAATTTATTCGTTTGGAACTGAAGTCCAATAAAATTTGATCCTCACTGAAAATTCAACTCTATATATCTTCAAATTCACTTCTCAAAATTCAATTTCAAGTTACTGTGACAGACATCCGGGTAGTTGTTATCTCGAGACACTTTACAGATAGAGTAGGTCTAGACCACACTCTATAATTTACAAAGCCCCAACAATTTCAATAATTCCCCCAAGAGCAAGCATTAGCAGTGGCTGTTGCGACAGTGGCGAGGAGAAACTCCCTTTTAGGAAGAAACCTCCGACAGACCCAGGCTCTTGGTAGGCGGTGTCTGACGGTGCCGGTTGGGGTTATGATGAACAGTGGCGTAATAGTCACAATAAAGATAATGGAACAGTGACTACAATGGTAGTCGTAGTAGTTCATGTCATAGCCGTGCACAGCAGGGCGTTACAGGATGTAACGTGACATTTCGATTTCTACTCTCCCATTTCTTTTTTTGTGTTGCGTTCTCCTAGACTCAGTCATAACACATGTAACAAGATTGACCGTATGATTATTAATGTGTGGCCATGCCAATGTATTTGATGTCAGATCAATTTTAGGGCCACTCTGTCTCTGTCATGATTATCAGCAGCAACTATTGTGTTGCTGAAGCAGTTGAATGGACAATTGTGGGCCGTCTACTGACAGCTATCTGCGAGTTTCTGGAAGCCCAGTCTCAATCATTCTCACCAGCCAGTGCCACTGTCAGTATTGGCAAAAGCTGTGCTGCTGCATTTACAATCACATTCTGGGGGATTTTTTTAATTGGTTTATGAGGTTTTCAGAGGAAATAGCAGACAAGTAATGGAGGAAAAAATATAAAGTGAAGGTAACAATACCTCTGTGGAAAGATAGTTAGTTAGAGGTGAAAGTCTAGTATTTGACATTTTACAAAAAAGAATGTACTGTTAATAAAATAATTTTCAACCACATCTCACAGTCAGCTGTAGAACACAAAGATGGCACATTGAGTCAACTAAAAAATGCTCACCCAGTGCATGAATCGAAACAGTTTTCTGTCATCCAGGTTTGCTTCTGTGTTGTGCTATGGGGATTTGTGTTTCTGTCCATGGCTCTGCCTGCTCTGGGAACGTTTTAAGTGTATTAAAGGGGGCCTATTATGCTCATTTTGGCTGCTTCACCTGTATTCACCCTCTGTCTGAAACGCTCTGTTGTAGCGCCTGTCTCTTTAAGCCCCCCTCCCGAAAAACACCAGTCTGCTCTGATTGGTCAGCGTTTCTGGATCTTTGACATCTGTAGTTTCACATTTGTTTTACTTACCGTCCGTCATTGCAGCTAGGGATTGACTATAACGGAGTATAGCGGCAACCAAGATTAAAGGTTTACATTACGTTAGCATGTAGCTACATGTAGCAGTGGAATGACTGACGCAGTATAGCAGCATTTTCTAGCTTGACAAATCACCAATAAATGCTTCTAAACCAAAGGTACACAATAAACGTGTTCCGAAATTGGGGAGATATTAACAATATCATTAGCATGTAGCTGGAGAAGATGACCATATAAATAAATCTAACATGGTTTGACATAAGCTTGAGCCATATTATATATAAAACACTGTAGTATAAAACACTGTTGGAAGCAGAGTTTTCAGAAAAGTCTGAAAGCCAAGCCAAGCGATTACTTTTACATACCGTATTATTAAAAGCTTTGGCCACGTTAAGTATGAACATCTAACATTGCAACATTATATAGTCTATATGAGGTTTTGTGGTGTTTTCCAAAATCTACTATATATGTTTTATGGAAGATTTCAAATTCCTTATATGTTTCAATACAGTGTGAGTGCTGAAATTATGTGTTTCCATTACTTTGAGTTGTCTTGTGGAGAGTGTTGTCCTTTGGGTGTGTATTTGACAGCAGTGCTTCAAGCAAACTGAAAGTACCTCAAGCACTACAATGAAGTACTTATGGAATTTTGAAGACAATCGATGGTTATAATGCTAAAAATTACGAGGCAGGTTCAATGAAGGAGGAATTCATTTCAAAGAAGAAACAATGATATCTCTCTATGGCTTCTGTTGTGGAGCAAAATTTCCTGTGCACGTACTGTATAATTTATTTGGTATAACATTTACTTCTCCCCAATCTCAGTCATGAGGGAAGAGAGAATACCGACAGGAATGAGGGGTAACAGAGCAGAGAAAGAGAAACAAAAGGGAAAATGGATTCCCACTTCTTAATAAAAGAGATGGGCAGTGAGCATGCAATTTCAAATTCACTCAGACACTTTAACTGGATACCAAAAGATAGACAACATACAACCTGATAGTGTCAGTTTGAGTTTAACATCAGCACAGCAACATCCTTATGGTGCCTACTACCTGCTTCACATCCACGGTTGTGCACAGTCAGTCATTTTAATTAGCCATCCTTGGCATGGCTTGCGATATGTCACGTGTGAACAGAAGAGACTGCTTGGAGGTACTAGTTGTTAGCGATAACAGCAGCCATGGTGGGGCTTGTAGTAGTCTGTGAGCTTTTCAGGCAGATAGAAAGTGAGTCATGGCTGGTAAAGAGAACATAATTAACCTCAAGGGAGCAGGACGGGAGGCAAAAGCCTCAGCCCCTGATCTCAGGCCTGGCAGCTTGCAGGGTGAGGGAGTCAGTAAAGATAGGCCTGTATGTGTGCGTATATGCTTGATCTCTGTGGTTAAATCTGTGATGAAATCACCTTTATTGTGTAACACATTTTAATTTGCACTGTGTGAATATGAGGATAAAAGAAGAACTGGAATACAGTGATATCCAGTCATTCCTGTGTGAAGTAGCCAGACAGTCAGACTCTAACAAATAGGCCAACAGGTAACTTCAAACTTAAGATGAAAAGATGTCAGAGGTTGATTGATACAGACAGAAAGGTGTAGGCTACTGAAACATATTACGTCAGCTCCCAACCTGTGCTGATTTAAATTATTTTGTTGTGTTCGGTTCAGTTCCAAGATTCAAAGTACTGAGAAACCCAAGGTACAGTACAGCACCCTGATGTTGTTTGAAAGGGAGAGTCCGACAAAAAGCCACTACACTTCAATATCAAACCGGATGCAGTCTGTTCTGTTCATGGTTTGTTTTGCAATGCAAGAAGATGAAGACAGTTAGCAGACAAAGCCATATTGCTCACACACTTTTACCTCCAATAGATTCATTTCCTACTCAGGAACACCTACAGCTTGCAGAGACGTGAAGGTTTTAAACAGAAAGGGAATTCATCATTGTGAACTTGTGTGTTCCTCTGTCTTTCTATATAATGCTACGATCGATCATAATTCCCCCTTTACTCCATCATGCTTCGTCCCATCCTGCACCTTTTTAAACAGCTGCTACTGTTAGACCCATTTTCAGTTCTCTTGGAGATTGAAGTTGAATTCCCTAATAGTGAAATCCAGTGACACAGCCCCAATTTCTTTGATTAATCAATCAATCATTTAGTTAGTTTATAAATTGCATCTTAATTAGGCATTAATCTTGTCTTCTCCTTGTTATTATTTCTTGGTAGGCTCTTATGACCACCCTCAGACTTGTCTATATACATAAACAGCAAGGTTCCACTAGAACACAGCCCATCTTTAGTGTAGAGGGCGGCAGACCGATCTATTCTCCCAACAGAATTTCTGTTGTCTTATAAATACTCATGTGTAATATCCAAAGTTTCAACCTTTGGCCTGAAAAGTGAAGCTAATACCAAAATGCCTAAACTCCTGCATTCTATCTAATGTCCAGCAGAGGGCGAATCTATTGGTGCAAAAAGAAGTCTGATTGTACAATAGTCTATGTAAAAATTACCCTACTTCTCACTTCTTTATTATCTCAGTAAGCATTTTCACTCACACTTGTTTGACAAGTCGCTACCATGGTTGCTAGAACAGCAACCTGACAATCAGGATAGACGCATAGCAATGACCTTTTTGTGTTTTCAGTTCATGAAAGTTAATTGTAACATTTTGGTCGCCCAAAAAGATCTTGTTCAGCGTTCGGTTGTACTAAAACACACTCTAAGGAGTCGGCTGTTCATTCTTTTCCGGTAAGTATTTTTGCTTTAAGCCTGTTTTTTCACTAGCTAAAATTAGTATCCCAATATGTGAACAGGTCTTACGCATTCACCTTGCTAAGCAAGCTAGCAAGTTAGTGCTAGCTTTAGCTGGTAACTTAGCGTTTAGCTTAGCACTCCTTCTCAGCTCATCCCATTTCGTCCAAATATGCTCACTTCCGGTTTCGAAAACCAAGATGGCAATGGCCAAAATGTCAAACTCGAGGCTTCAAAACAGTAGTCCACGAACCATTGGGTGTCGTCACGGTGGCTACGCCCTCTTCTTTTTATACTGTAATGGTAAGAAACAATGGTCAATTCTATACCAAGCTGTGTTTGGAATGTGTAAGAATCAAAGTATTGTCAGGCTTCTCAGCCACGGAGTGCTCTGCTCAGTCATCATCAAATCGTTTCCCAGCAAGCATTGCATTTGTGCAGTTGGTGGAGAGCAACTGGGGCATGCGGCTTTGAGAACTGCAGCTGCCTGCTGTCACCAGCTCATCGTTGCTCATGTCAGCTTGACATCACAGCGAGTCAAGTCAGTGTGTGTTATGAACAAACATTTTATCTCGGCTTCCAGTCTGCATCTCCAAGGAAGAGGCTGTCTGTCTTTTGCTCTCTTGATCTTGTAGCAGAGCATCTCTCATTTGCATGATTACATGAGTCTCTTCTCCAATTGGTGGACTGTGTTTAGGTGTTTCGCTTACAGTTTTCATTTTCCAACACATTGCTGTGCATAATAAGCTATGCTTTAAGGGTATTTCTGGTTTAAACTTGGATAAATGTTTTGGCCAAAGTCTCAGGGAGAAACCAATGGCAAAGGTCTAGTAGTTCAATGAAGTTGGTCAGTAAACTGTGATTGATGGTCACATTGGTAATACATTTACCGTTTGCCTAACCTACAGGTTTGTTTACAACCTGTCTGAATGTCTGACTGCTTACAAGATCACAGCATAACAATACAAAAATGGACTACTTCTGTTTGTTTGTAACATTGTTAAATAAAGACCCTGAAACCTAAGGCCAGGTGAAGTGCATAATGGATGTTTTACATATAATTGGGAACCTAATTGTGCTAAATGGCCTCTTCCCAATTACCATGTGTGTCTCTTTGCTTCACGTTGTGCACAATTCGGATGATGCAACATTTATCTACTGCAAACATAATTAACTCATTAACTGGGAAATTAAGTCCTCAGAAAACACACCACCCACCCTTTCTCGTATTTTTTAAAAGACTAACTCTCACACAGCTGATCGTTTCTGGTTAATTTAGTAGTCAGTACAGTGGCTTTGAAGCTGTAACACAGACATTATACTGCAGCACTCCCTAGTGTGACATCAAGGTTACTGCAATGAAAAATTACAATTTACACAATTTTGGTTGTACATTTTGTTTGGTCTATATGTGGCTTAACAATTTTTGCATCTTTCATCCTGTGTTCTTTTTTTCTTTTTCTTTTTTTTTAGATGACATGGGAGGGAATGGGTATGTTTGTAACATGGGTTAGTAATACGACCTTTGATTCTTCTAAGCCTGATCAAGCTACAAATTGGGTGATCAGATATGGAAATGCTTGATTTGTTTGGGGAGGGTTGTTATTTATTTTTTTGGTACCTTTTTGTGCATATCACACACAGTATCTGTGCCATAATTTTCAAATGTAGGTCAATAAGCATATTCTGGAACTCATTTATAAAATATTAGTTTGACAAATGTCACCATCGAGGTCCATTCAACTATATTACATGGTCTCATCAGTGAATGGGGTTTGCATACAGTAGTTTAAACTTTAATTTTCCTGAGCACTTTAAGGAATTCTCATTGATGGCATAAAAGTTGAGCTTGAAACCTCATTCTTTAAACAGCTGTGTGACCAAACAACATAAACATGCTCAAAAATAATAGAATGGGTTCCATTCCATCTACAGTCCCATGACAAATGAGCTCCAGTTACTGATGACGACTGTGTGACACGGTTAAAAGCTTTCAACTATATGGTCGTACTTTAATATGTTGATCTTAATCTCTGTAAACTGATATCTGCATGAAAGAATGCAAAATCTGTATTAAACGGGACAAGATTTAGGTATCGGAAGCATTCTGGTTTCCAGTTGTAGTTTGAGTAGTATTGACCAATCACGTTTGAGCGGGCTATGGTTGCATGCAGGTAAACAGTCCGTGTGCAGAGCAAAAGAAGCAGAACACATTGGCTGAAATACAATCTGGGAACTATTGGCCATTGCCCCCAGAGGCTAAATCACCGTCAGATTGATAGCTGATGAGTTGCAAGATTGTGTTGAACCTTAAATAGCTCACATATGCAAAGCACATTGTCATAAATGTCTGTTTTAACAGTGGTTTGTTATGATGTCCATATGTGTTCTTTCAACGTGGAAATATGCCCCAGTGTCCATAAAGAAATGCTTTTCTCAGAGCCCTGACTTGAATCCCATCTAACGCTTTTTGAGATGAATCGGATCATAGGCCTTGTCTCTGAACATCAGTGGCTGACTTCTTTAAAGGAACACGCCGACTTATTGGGACTTTAGCTTATTCACCGTATCCCCCAGAGTTAGACAAGTCGATACATACCCGTCTCATCTCCGTGCGTGTTGTAACTCTGTATGACGCCCCCAGCACTAGCTAAGCCTAGCACAGATCCTGGAGGTAACCGGCTCCAACTAGCCTACTGCTCCCAATAAGTGCCAAAATAACGCCAACATGTTCCTATTTTCATGTTGTGATTTGTATAGTCACAGCGTGTACAAATAACAAGGTCATATGAGACACAGCCGTCTTCTAACCATATACAAACTGGGAACTATATTCTCAGAAGGCGAAGCACTGCTACTTCTGCTACTTGGGCGGAGTGATTTGCTCGCAGCACCTGAAGCCCTGTGGTGAGGAGCAGAGAGTTCGCCTGGAGTTCGCTCAGAGTTGGAGTAATAGAGTCAACAATTACTAGATAGTAAAAGCATGTAAAAGCCTCTCTTCTTCCCAGAAGAGAGGAGGATGTTATAGTGGCAGATTAATTACCATGGTTTTGGAATGAGTTTTGAGTTGAAACAGTCACATTTTTTGTGACAACTTAGTAAGGATGTGGGATAGAATTTTACATTCTTCTCCTGCCTTTCAGAAGACTAAGCCATTTTTGGTGTATCATGTCACTGTTGTAGAATGTTAACTCCACATCAACCTTTTTTTTAAAGTTTTGCTCTAGGGCCTAAACTCTATACAGACAGACAGACAAAAAAGCAAATTCCTATCCTGCACCACCACCTAGAGGAAGTCTTACAAAACAGCAGGCAGTAATTTAGAGCCGACATGTACTGTATATGCATGTATTTTGTGGCTACAGCATAATCAAAGTTTAAATGATGAAGAGTAATAATGACAGAACGAAATGAATAAAAGCAGGCAACATGCAGCTCCAAGTGTTGCGTATCATGGTTTCATGCAAGAACACAGCTACAATTGAAATGAGAAGTCTGGACGCATTATTTTACTTTATAACTTTCTGTTCCCCTTCTTCTGCTCCGTCCTCTTTCATTTTCTGTTGAATTTGCACGTATCCTCTGTCTTTTTATTTCCATTTGCGAAATAGAAAATTGGTAATATAACAGTCAGGTCCAAGAAATAATTTATCTCTGAATGTCAAATTAATGCTTTTATTGCTTTCTGATATTATCGCTTCATGGTGGTCAGGGCTAATTTAGCAGAGTATGGATTCATGTTGAATTAGTTTTGAAGTGGTAAAGCATTTCCTTGACATTATAAAGCCCTTATACCTGTTTTTAAATGTTCCCTAAATTAAAAGAAGAAATACAGTTTAAAATGAAATAGGGATATTTTAACCAAACTACCCCCTAAAACTGCCAGAGGTAAATACATTTTTTTGGTTGCTTTTTTTTGCTTTATGCAAATTACAAGTCTTGTTAGGTACTAAATCAATTAAATTAAGTTATTCTTTAATAATCCTTAGTATGCATGTTGTTACATGGTTTAATATTTAGAAGCCCAGGACTTCGCTTGCACTTAAAAGCTTTATTTTTGCCCATGTAACCCACTGAGTGCACCTCAGGTCCCCCTTCAACACTGAGCCTATACGGTAACTAACCTTACGTCCGATAGATGGGTCTCTTTTCTTTGCCACTTCCCTTTAGAGCAGGGGTTTCAGAGTCTGAGCTAGTCCAAATAAAACCCAGCTAAACGTATGATAGGTGTCTCGAATAATCCTAAAAGACTGCAGTCACACTGAAATGAATTGCTTACTCATTTTGATAAGTTAGGTTAATTATTTATTATCATATTTATCCCTCCTCCTCAATCTGATTAAACTTTGCCCTGCACCATGGGGAGGCTCCAGTGTCTAACTGATTTGAGAAAAAGGATGGGACTGACCTCTCCTTCTGGAAATATGGAGTCAGTTGTCTTTTCTTGTTTGTGTAACTGCCTGTCAAAGGGATCCAGCAGAAGAGTAGGAGGGATGCTGGGAGTGTGAGGACAGGGTTATACAGAATGCATCAACGGTTACAACAGCAGACGAGGGCTGGTGTTCAAATGTCTTCGCTCAGAATCGACAATGAAACTACGGTTTACTGCGGACGCTGGATTTGAGCATTATGTTTTATTATTGTATTGGATGAAAGTTACAAAATCAAAAACAAAACAGAATGCCAACAGAGTTTATATGCCAACAGAGTGAAAACAACAGGCAGAAGTAGACAATGAAATAAATGAAGACAGCAGGCATTAGAAGATTTTCAGAAAAGCCCCCCCTCTCCTCCACGTCATCCCACCATATGTACAAATTATCAACAACAAAAATTGCCAAATAAATGCAAGCACACTAATTATTCATTTTGCAGCACAATCTGTGGTAGAAAAAGAGATTGTTTGCTCTTCTTGTACTTGTACTACCTTTTAGTCAAGGGCATGTATCCTTGTGTATGAGTGTCACGAATGGTGACCGGAGAGGAGGCTTTTCAAGTCTCAATGCGTGTGTTTATTAACAAAAAAACACCAAAACATAGTGAAACCCAACTACATAAACAGAATATTAAACTGAGGCTCAAAAAAACAAACAAAAAAAAAAAAAACAGCAAACAAACAAACCAGTCACCTCACAGCAAGCTGCCAACCTTCCTCCTGCCTTCTTCTCCTGATGTCCTTTTAACTCACCGGCCTAATTGGACCATACCACCTACACAGGTGATTATAGGGTGAGCTGACCTGAGCAAACATTAACAAAACATCACTACAATTGGGTAGATCAGTTACTGCCAACATTACTATTTAGACATATATGTGCACCCACTACAATAGGTACCCCAAATATTATAAACATGTCATCTACTACAGAACTATCTTACCTATTGTTCTTCACCTTAGGATTGCCCAGCCCCTCCCTACAGAAAGGACCTAATGAGGCAAACCTGCTTCCACTCTCCCTGATTAAGCTACCTCCCCCCCCCCCCCACATCACAGACAGGCCTATGTCAAATAATAAAGTAACAAATACACTAAAACAATAACCTAAACATTAGTGATATTAAGAATTGAGCAGACACAAAACACAGTATAAAAACACTAGTGAAAAGGGGGGAAAGGCAGCCTTTTCACAATGAGTGTATGCAAGTCATACAATCAACAGTGAATTGTCTTTTACGGTGCAGCAATGTTGTCATATTGACACATATCAGTCTCATCTGGATGGTGAATATCATTTTTAATAAACTAAACGTTTGCCGTCTTGGAGAAAAAAACTCATCAACATAACACTTTTGAGTTTGGCCAGAAATTATATATATATAAACTCTATAAAGAGTGTAGTAAAGTAAAATACTCTGAATGAGGATTAGGTGAGTATAGAAAACCCTTTATGGCAAAATCCCATTTTTTTAAACCAAACAATGAACTAGAATTAACCTATGAAAAAAACTGTGTTTAAAGCTATAGTGCATAGTTTCTGTCTCCCCCATGAGGAATTCTAAGTAATGACAACAACACTGTTGGCGCGTCCACATCATACAAGCCTTATGTGATAGCACACGTGCACGGGCCCCCACCCCTCCCCCATGCAGTTGCTAGTAGCCAGGGAGCACACGGAGGATTAAAAAATCATGATGGACTCTTCAGAAAAGGTCATTATCTTCACTTGAGTTTCTGCGCAGGAAAGTCACCGAACGCCACAATCTTCTCAACACAGCCATGCTGAGAAACCCAGAGAGAGTTGCGTGGAGCTGATAGTCTTAATTAGCTTTGTAGCAACTCATTTGGCAATGGCTGGAATGTAACGGACGTTCATTAATATAAAAAAGTTACGCACTAAAGCTTTAAATACAAAGTGTAAATGACTGTTACAGGGGTGTGTTTACCAGCCATTTAAAAGGTGCACACCATAAATACCTTTCATCCGTGGACCGATTTGACCCTTTTTAAATGAGCAAGATAATATTCCAGTGAAGAGAAAAGTACAACTTACTTATCTGCATGAAATTCATGAAACTGTCGTAGGCACATTTTTCACCAGTGTCACTCAGGAGTCAAAGATGAGCATCCAATGGTAATCACTCCAGACCTAATTATATCACACAGTACAGAAAGATGTATTAGTCCATGACTGATACAGTTGTCATGTCATTAATTGAAGTAGATGAAAGTTGAGATTTGTGTGCTTTGGAATTCATGTATTATAGTATATTGCATGCCATTGCTTAGGCCAGTTACACACTGCCTGCGTGGCGTGAGCGTGGCGTTTCTGTTGCGTGTCAGCTGCGTGGATTTTCTATGTCTTTACACACCAGAAACGTGTCTGACGCGGTGCTGCTGCTGCTAGCCTTGTCTGGACACATGTATGTTTCCCACTGATAAAATGAAATACCACGTTAAACATAAATATATACTGATTTGATTACAGCAAAGACACCGTCGGCAGTATTGACGGCAAAATAGGCTACAGAATATTTCGTTCTGTATTGACAGGTGCAATATTAGAAAACATTTTTTTCATTACATTTATATCTGCATTTATATCAAAACCTAGAGACTTTCAAACATCAACATGTCATTTATTAATATATAAACATATTTTCCTATTCTATTTTGCCTGGAAACGCTTCCAACACGCTTGCGTGTCGCGTGAAAAATAGGCGTCGGTTCTATTTCTAGCAGGCACGCGTTTTCCGTCGAGCAGCGCAGTCAGTGTGTAAGCTCTAACCTGTTAACATGGGAGCCGAAATATAAACGGACACGCCACGCAGCTGACACGCTCGCGTAACGCACCCAGTGTGTAACCGGCCTTATTATATTTTGCTGCATGGTGAAAGCAAAAATTTTACCATAACAATTCTAGCCAACATCTCAATATTTTCTCCCAGGATGACAGCACCCCCCTGTTGTCTACCTCAGTCCTGTGTCTTGCTGGGGTAATGCAAACAGAGTCCAGTGGTGTTATGAGCTTGGTAAAACCATAAACAGTCGAACAGAATGAAGTGTAAACCAAGCGTGTGTGACTGCAGCACAAATATGTGAAAAATAATAATGTGCATTCCTTTTTTTTTTTACAATGAGTCATGAGAAATGTGTGTCTGGATTCAAGGCTCAAACCAGGCTCGGCCTATTTCAAAACATCTCTACAACAGAAGTTATTTCATAAGTGACCAAATACCGGTATCGTTTTCAGTGAATTCTACTAGTCGAGATGAGCTGTTGCTCAATGTTCTAGGTCTGCTTACTGAAGATAGTAAAGTGGTTTAATCTGGACCGTGATCTTTTCCTTCATTATCTGAAGATAACAAATAATGCTCATTTACTTTTATAAGCCTGTTATCATGATAACGATTTAAACGGAAATTCTTCTTTTTATTTTAACTTTTTCTTTTGCCCTCATTCGACTAAGTTGTGAAGCCATTTCGAGTCAACTGTTCTTGTGCGCTGTCTCCACTGCAGGAGTCTGGCTTAGGGCTCCTGCACACCGCCTGCGTGGCGTGAGCGTGTCAGCTGCGTGGCGTGTCTGTTTTTATTTCGGCTCCCATGTTAACAGGTTACACGTGTACACTGCCTGCGTGACGCGCACGTCTCAGGCGCGGCTCGAGCCGAGCCAAAAACATGTGTTATGATAGAAATAGGACCGACGCCTATTTTTCACGTAACATGCAAGCGCGTTGGAAGCGTTTCCAGGCAAATAGAACACGAAAAGATGTTTATATGTAATTTTGACACAAATACCTTTAATAAATGACATTTTGATGTTTGAAAGTTTGACATAAATGCAGATATAAATGTAATTAAAAAAATAAATAATTATCGATTTTCAAATATTGCACCTGTATTGACGGGTGCAATATTTAACGGAATATTCTGTAGCCTATTTTGCCGTCAATACTGCCGACGTTGTCTTTGCTGTAATGAAATCAGTATATATTATACTTATAATATACTTCCGCTGTCTATTTTGCAAGGGCATCTTTGCTGCATCCGGGTCCTATAGCGTCGCCCAAGACAACTGTGATTACTTTAAAGAAATCTAAACAAGTTTAGGCATTTCGCCCCCTATCTCAGAATAGATCAGCGTCTGATCAGATAGGTCTGGTAATGCAAAACTATATTTACCACTGAAGTAACATAACGCTAACGTATAGTTATAAAAGACCCAGGACACAGAATACCTGGATTTTTCAATACTTGGTAAATGTCATGTTTTTTTTTGTAGGTCAGTTTCATCATGCTTTCTTTCATGTTACTGTTATGACATACAATAAGTAGACTGTTGTTACTTGTAGCCAGTTAAGACACTGCAAAAACAATATATAATATTCTACCAGTCTTTAATGTTACATATCAAAATGATCTTTCATTCAAACTCAGCTTCCCTACAGTGTTTGTAAGGGCTCATTCAATATCTCATCAGGTCAGACCCTTTCCTTCCAGTAAGGGCTGAGTTTTGGGCCAGCTCCCAGTGCTACCCAATCCCACATTGAACCTGGGTAGTGATAATAAGGGGTTGAAGGATGAGATACAGTTTTAATGAATTGCTTCTCAAATGATAATGGTTTCCTGAGGACTGTCATTAGAAACTTTAATGATGACTTTCACCATTGCCATCCAAAGGGCACCGCGGAACAGTGCCTAGAGAACACGGTCATTATGGCCTGATTTGAGAAATGTCCTTTAAAAATGTGGCTATGTAGGAGTTGTAAATCATAATCCTATGATCACAAGTAAAAGTCAAAAATGTCAACTGATACTCAGCCTTGTGAAATATTCAGATTAAGTCTGAGAAAAAAACATGAATTGCTCAATAACGACCGATGAAAAATAACCAAATTCCCACTTACCTATAGAATAATTTCAGTTAATATTTATTTTTTATGACTGTGACCATTATTTCTATTGGTTATGCTAACATTGTGTTAAAGTAATCGTTGAGATTTGGGAACACAAAAACATATACAGTACAAACAAGTCAGACTGCACAAGAAACATTAGCAGTCTCATAGTCTTGCTTTGCCAGACCTTCCTCCACAGCGCTGCGGAGGAGGGTCTGACTAGTCCACATGGCATTCCGGGATGGGAGAAAAACCATCATAATCGTCATGGGCGGCGCTAAACTACAGGCAGGGCCGCTGTGCTGCCGCAAAATAGCCTCGGGAAGGAACTTGTTTTGGTGGAACGTGTACGTTCAAAGGTTGTTTTAGTCGTGCAACAGAAAACTCAGATTGGACCTAGCTAGACTATCTAGTCTAGCTAGCTGTCTGGATTTACCCTGCAGAGATCTGAGGAGCAGTTAACCATAGTCCTGATTAATCCACCAGAGTTACAAAGAACGCGTAAGGTAACGGACATCCGGACAGAAGAGTGACATTCGGCGGAATTTCCGGCGGCAACGGAGCAATCCCGGAAGTGAAACGTGATGGATGTAGACTAGCAGTCGTATAATCAGGTTCTAAACAAGCCAGGTTTAGTCAGATCACGTCATTGACATTTCCTGTGGCAAGTCAGCACTTCTAGTCCACCTGACTTGAAAGTGTTGGGCCATGGGGCAGAGGCCAAAGGTGAACATGAAGTGTAGGCAAACATGTCACATGCAAAGTGACAGGTGACTTTAGTCTTTTCTTTTCATGCCAATTTTTCTACTTCTACTCCACTACATTTCAGAGGGAAATCTGACATTTTTAGTTATAAGTTACTTTACAAATTAAGATTTTTGCACACAAAACACATGTAGCGTTGTTTTATTAGAATTAAACTACCAAACAATATACAGGCCTACAAGTACAGGTGAAATGATTAGCCAAATAAACAGTTGGTGTGGTATTAGTACTTTTACTTAAGTAAAGGGTCTGAATACTTCTTCCACCACTGCTATAACCTGACTGAGAGGGAACGAGTTAACCACTTAAGACACAGTGACACGCAGACAGAAACAAATACTTTAACCCTCTCTCTGGGCTGCCATCAACTCCTGAAGAGAAAGTAAACACAGTCAAGGAAAACCTATAAATGTCCCGTGGAGATTGACGCCAGGGAACGGAATAGCAATATCTTTTCTTGTAAACAACCTGGACACATCCTTGTCAGCTTGACTCAGATCAGCACCTTGAGAGACATCTCACAACGTGTCTGCATCTTGGCACGATGCCTACATAATAGAGGGCACAGCAGACCAGGGGACCCAGCCATTCAGTGAAGTGGAAAGAAAAGAGGAGGAGGCAAAGATGGAGTGAAGGAGAGGGGGTGTTTTTGAAGTGTGGGCAGGGTGAGTTACGGACTCACATTCAGCCTCCATGACAGCCGGTTGACAAGCTTCAGCTGCGGGCCGAGATTTCCCTGCTGCTCCGGGGGGGGGGGGGGAGCATGGCTGCAATCAACGTCACGGAATGTCATCACTTCCTTGCCTGCCATGATGCACAGTTTAGTTTGTTTGATGCTTCTTCAATTCCTGCATGTCAGTTTTGTGTGGCAATGTTCTTATTTTTTAAACAGTACGCTATTTGACGTTTGCTTTACCACATTTTTGAAGTGAATATTTACAAATTGCCATTGTCAGCATTTCAGAAGCTACATGCATCAGTGAATATAAAATCAACTTGATTAAAAAACAAAACTTTAGTCCTTAATTGTCACATATGCACAGCACAATGTAGTGGAATTATATTAATGCATTTTAACCCATCCTAAGTATAAGGAGCAGTGGACAGCTTTTTACATACGGGGAGCAACTTGGGGTTCAGTTTCTTGCTCAAGGACACTTTGACATGTTGCTGGAGGAGCCTGGGATTGAAACTCCAACATTGTAGTTCGGGGGACCACTCTACCTCCGATCCACAAGCCACCCCAGTGGAACTGCCTATTTGAGTTAAACTACTGTTTGGTATACTTTGACATACAAGCTTGTGTCATTGGCTAGCAGCAGTGGTGTACTCTAATGTACTGTAGTGGGTATACTTTACTGTATATAAATATTGGCCAGAATCTGCATTTGGGGGAGGGGGGCCCATATCATAGTGGGGGGTCAGGGTGTCCTCCCCCAGGGAAGTTTTGAGCATCAACGACTTCATTTCCTGTATTCGGATACACTTTTATGCACCAATTTACGGTGGAAATACCTTTATTTAGCCTATGTGAAGAAGAAAAACACAGATGACAATTCAAAATATATCAAAAATATAAGTATGTTGTTGCGTGTCATTTTTAAGTGGGTATATGGAAATCCTGGAGATTTCTTAGTGGGTATACTGCGTATACCTGCGTATCACATAGACTACACCACTGGCTGGCAGCAATTAACAGTATGTGGTGGGTTGTTTTATTTTTTTCCAGGTGCTAGATGATATCCATTTACGTGACTCCTCGTGTGTTTTCAGATGGGAGATTTATTTAGTATTGCCTTGCTCCTATAAGAACCGCAAATTGATCAGATCAGTCACCATTAAGGACATTTCATTACCCGTTTCTTTTTGGTGGGATGAGAGAATACAACACACAAGACCATCTTTACATATTACATATCGAGACAAACAACCAATCAAACTGACACAGGACAGCCTTTTATATATGCACAGACACTAATGAGGTATTGTGGAGCAGCAGCTGAGGGAGGCTGCAGGGAGGGCGGACGAGTGGATGAGCTAAATGCACGGCAGAGAAACGCACTAAGGATACCTGGTGGACAGTTGAAGTACGGCTGGGTCAGATACCTAATAGTGCGGGGCATTGACCTCGGAACTCGGAAGCTGGAGCTGGGAATGAAGTCACACCCGAGTCGAATGCGTTAGCTCTAGCCGGGTTAGCCATTGTTAGCAATACCACTTGATAACTACGCATTATGCTGTTTTTTTCTGCATACAAACAGCGTAACAACTTGTCCATAGATAGAAGTTGGACAGGACTGTGTGTACGACTGATTTAATGAGACACAAATAAGACAGAAGTGTTAATAACTGTATGTTACTACAGCTTTCACTAATGTTGATGCACAGGGCAGCCAGGTTGGATTTTCAGTTTAGGGTAATGCAAGGTTGTCCCACTTACCAACTCGGACATCCGGGTTCAAGGGGGTTTTTCCGACTTTGAACTCGGAAATTCCGACCTCCGAGCACAAATGGAACGCAACATGAATCCACTCACAGAGTTGACATGGCTGTCACAGAGCTCTGATGTACTACAAAATAGTCTCGCATTGCCAGACCTTCCTCTACAGTGCGGAGGACGGTCTGGCTAGTCCACACGGCATAGAAAAACGTGCTCTGGTTTATTGGCATTTCTCTAAACCAATCACAATTGTCATGGGCAGCGCTTAGCGCCGCTTGGAGCCAAGGGGCCGCTGCAAAAATAACCCGGGAAGGAACTTGTTTTGGTGAAACGTGTACGTTCAAAAGTAGTTTTAGTCGTGCAACAGAAAACTCAGATTGGACAGATAGTCTAGCTAGCTGTCTGGATTTACCCTGCAGAGATCTGAGGAGCAGTTAACCATAGTCCTCACAAATCCACCGGAGTTTAAAATTCCAACACAAAGAAAGCGGAAGGTAACGGACATCTTGCCGAAAAGAGGGACCTCCGGCGGAATTTCCGACAGCATGGGAAGCAATCCCGGAAGTGGACCGTTGTGGATATAGACTAACTACAAAATGGACGTGGATGAGGACACAAGTGTGCGGACAGTGGATGCACACGCAGTATGTATGTACCACGTTGGGTGACATGGATGAGTTACACACATGTGCACTAGGAATCACAATGACAACCTCTCGACACTTTCCGGTGTTGCACACACTAGTAATCTGTGTGTCTTCCTGTAAAGGTGAACTATACCCATGCATATAGTGATGGATCTCTTCACACGAGGCCATCATTCTTGGGAAATGAGCCCCTTCCGAGTAAACAAGACTTAATGTGTCAGAACAATATCTTTGAGTGCTTGTTTTGTGATGACGACCAACCTGATACACATGATCACTTATTTCTTTCAGCAGGCACTTTAAAGTTTAAACAATAGCAAACAAGTCAATAATGCGCCTCACACATATTGACTAGTCATTCAAGTGTGGTATAAAGAGGAGCAAACATCCCACTTCTTCATCTGAGCCTTCCATCCTATTTAAGCTTCATCTTCTCCCTATAAACACCAGGGGGGGGGGCATCTGTCAGACGCCTTTTTACTGTAATTTTCTGCTTAGTAAGCACACTATACTTGAATCACTAAAACTAGTGGCCCAGAGTTAATTCATGTACTATGTAAATGAGGTCCTTCTGCCCCACTGCAGTGTAGCAGTTTAAAGCATTTAAGACTTTGATTTGTTCTTGTCTCTGTCTGAGGCTTACCTGTTTTTTTTAGCTTGACAGCTCTCTTAATCCATCTTATTTTTCGCATGTATTAATCACCTCAAACCGAATCAGGCTGCTTGAAGAAAAAGCTTTCCTCTCACCTCCTGTGGATTAGCCTCTTTTTTTCTGCGTCAATCAATGATACAGTGTTCTCTTGCTGCTAGCATTACAGTTCTAACACCATAGTGTTTTTTATTCCATTATTGATATATCACACCAGTGCAGTAGTAGTGACACAAAATAACATACAATTAGTTTGAATTGTTGCATTTCATATTTTTATGACAACAGAACATAATTAGTTTTATCACATCTGTGTTAAAGGTCCCATGACATGGTGCTCTTTGGATGCTTTTATATAGACCTTAGTGGTCCCCTAATACTGTATCTGAAGTCTCTTTTATATAGACCTTAGTGGTCCCCTAATACTGTATCTGAAGTCTCTTTTATATAGACCTTAGTGGTCCCCTAATACTGTATCTGAAGTCTCTTTTATATAGACCTTAGTGGTCCCCTAATACTGTATCTGAAGTCTCTTTTATATAGACCTTAGTGGTCCCCTAATACTGTATCTGATGTCTCTTTTATATAGACCTTAGTGGTCCCCTAATACTGTATCTGAAGTCTCTTTTATATAGACCTTAGTGGTCCCCTAATACTGTATCTGAAGTCTCTTTTATATAGACCTTAGTGGTCCCCTAATACTGTATCTGATGTCTCTTTTATATAGACCTTAGTGGTCCCCTAATACTGTATCTGAAGTCTGTTTCCTGAAATTCAGCCTTGGTGCAGAATTACAGCCACTAGAGCCAGTCCCACAATGAGCTTTCCTCAGGACGTTCCATTTCTGTGTCTGTAGCTTTAAATACTATTGAGGAGGAGAGAGGGGGGGGGGGGTTGCTTGTTTGAAAGCCATGATGTCTCTTTCTCATGGGTGGGCCAAATTCTCTGGGCAGGCAAAGCAGAGAAAGGGGAGGTAACCTTGCCCCTTATGACCTCATAAGGAGAAGATTCCAGATCGGCCCATCTGAGCTTTCATTTTCTCAAAGGCAGAGTAGGATACCCAGGGCTCGGTTTACACATTTCTAGCCACTGGGGGACCATAGGCAGGCTGGGGGAACTCATATTAATGTTAAAAAACTCATAAAGTGAAATTTTCATGCCATGGGACCTTTAATGCCTGCCGTTATGGTTAATGTAGTTGACACGGCACTTTAGAATATATGACGCATCCGTATGAATGTTAGGAATGCTGGGAAAGTCAGTTTTTTATCTGCATTGGCCTACTGTACAATAAAAATCTCCTGGTGAGCTTTATAAAATGGCTTGTATACAACCACCCAGCCTAAAAAGTAAAAACATTTTTTTTATATATATATTGTAAGATTTCTGATAAATCAATCAACTTAATTATAAGATGTGTAAAAATAAAACGCTCTATTTATCTTTTTGGTGCAGATTGAAGGACACAACAGAGAGGAGAACATGCGTTATCACATCCAACCTGCTTAGTGTGAACAAGGTCTCAGTCTCCTCCATCATCCCTGGCAAAGAAACTCGGCCCATCCACACCTATTCAGCATGTGTGCATGTGTGTGAGAGAGTGTCACAACCTGTTAAAATGACGCATAATGAGGAATAAACGTACAGAGCTGTGTGCCAGACCACTACTAAATATTGCTACAATTAGTTTATCATTCAGGCCATAATCCCACAGATGGAAGCTTTGCACCATTGACTCCTCAGCCAAGCACAGCCACCAAATGTCTCACTGAGCGCCTCTGAGAACTGGTGCTAAATCCCTTAGATGACCTGATTCTGCTGCAGCTTTTTAGGTCTCCAAGTCTTCCCTTCTATCTATGCACCAAAACCAAGAGAAATCTTTGTTAGAGCCGTATCTGTCACAGTGATACACACTGATTTATATAGTCATTTATAAAGTGTCATCCTGGTTTTAATTGCAGTTTATTTTTCCGACTCACCTTGTGTTTAGACGTTCTCCAAAATGAGCAAACCAAACATTTGTTTTCCACTTCAACACGGCTGTGTTGAGTAGTAGAGCATTAGTACACTTTGCAAGCGCCCCAAAAATGCATTTGTTCTAAAGGCAAATCATTTTACTTTGGGTCCAAATATTCAGATTAAAGTAAGAGGAATTTCATTTTTCTCTGACTTAGCCTTTAATAAGATCCTACCTTCTCAGGACCTGGCTGTTAGCATCCTTTAGCCAAATTACCCACCTAGGTTTTTAAATGATTACATTGATGACAAGTGTAAAAAAGATCATGTGGTATTCGGATTGCACTTTCTCAGAGATAATTTAACTTTAAGCATGTTCTGTTGCACAGTATTCAAACAATTGTGTGCAATCAAAATTCAAGACACTCTATATTGCTGTGCTTATGCACAACCGAGCCAATTTACCTAAATTAATACATCAACCACCAACCAATACACTTAAATAAAAAAAAACTTCAAATAAAAGGTCTGTATCACATGAGTTTGCCAACATAGAGGATGTTAGAAAAAAGGCCAAGAACAGGAACTTTACAATGAGTTGTAAGAAATGGAGGAAAACCAAATTTCTCATTGGTTTATCTTTAGTTCCTGGTTCAGATGCTGTTTTTTTTTTAAACAGTTGGGCAGTGATTCAAGTACACAGGGAAAAAAAAAAGTCCAGGTATGGAACACTGCTCTACCTGTGCATCACTTTGAATGAGTGCTTGACACTCATTAGGCTAATTGGTGTTGAGAGAGTGACTTCTGTGAAGTGTGGAGCAGTGCAAGGACTCACAGGTGAAATGTGTACATTTGGCTGGATTTTTCACCATAAAAGTTCCAAGGGCCTTATTCCAAGTGGCAATGAAAAACAATATTTGTGTGCAATGTGAACCTTTTTAAAGGGGCACTATGCAGTTTTGGCCATTTCTTCGCTGTTTTCTCCCTTTTTGCTGGCAGGTTTCTCTATAGAGCTCCCCCTACAGCTTCGGAATACATATTTGGCAGCTCCTGTGTTTACCTGTGTCTGACTCTTCGCTCGGTCAGTCTGCCATTTCCTCTTTCTCTGTTCCTCCAACAATGCTTTCCTAGCTTTCTGCTTCTTTTTTGCCGGCTCAGCTTTGGCGATAGTGTGAAAAACTCCATCGCTACCTTGTTAGCCGGTTCCTGAATGGGTGTATGTGTGCAGTGCCGTGAAGCAATTCGTTACATCGCGAGACCTGACACGCCCTACTTCCTGACGCTGAGGCGGCTCGCCGGCCAATAGTTGCAAGTGTGGTTTTTCCGCTCACAAGCGCGAGGGGGGAGCGAGACGACCACCATTCAACTCGAAAAAAAGTAATATAACCATTCCAATGACTCCGAAGCTGTTCAGTAAAGGTAATTCTCAGAAGGTGGAGCACTGCTACTTCTGCTACTTGGGCGGTGTGATTTTGCTCGCAGCACCTCACCCCCAATTTCCACCAACTGCAGGAACGGCTGCGGAGTCCATTAACGTCAATGTGTGTATTTTCACTGACTGTGGAACGGCTGCGTTCCGACTCTGTCCGGAGCAGATACGCAGATCTTCTATTTTTGACGGATGCCGGAGAGCTCCGCAGCAATTCAGCACAGGGCAGATTGTGCGGGACAGGAAGTTGAGCACAGAAACAAAATAAAACATCCGGCAGAGACAGGCCTGAAGTCAAGTTTGTGGTTCTGTTCATAGAAACTACATCCTGTTATATTGCGCGATCATACGTGAATTCGCGAGATCTCGTGGGTCCTCGTGACTTCAGCTGTCGGTCATGACCGCAGCCGTTCCACAACAAATCCGCACCTGGTGGGTACTGAAGGACGGTGGAGCACGGAGCCGACATGCAGCGGAGCCGTTCCGCAGCCCTTCCGCAGTTGGTGGAAATTGCAGGTGAGAAGCCCCTTGGTGAGGAGCAGAGAGTTTGCCTGGAGTTCGCTCAGAGTTGGAGTAATAATCACTCCGCCCAAGTAGCAGTGCTTCGCCTTCTGAGAATATAGTTCCCAGTATGTATACGGTTAGAAGATGGCTGTGTCTCATGTGACCTTGTTTTTTGTACACGATGTGACTCTACAAATCACAACATGTAAATAGGAACATGTTGGCGTTATTTTGTCACTTATGCGGAGCAGTAGGCTAGATGGAGCCGCTTACCTCCAGGATCTGTGCTAAGCTAGGCTAGCGGTGGGTGCGTCAGACAGAGTTACGACACGCACGGAGATGAGAAGGGTATGTATGGACTTATCTAACTCTGGGGGATACGGTGAATAAGCTAAAGTCCCAATAAGTTGGCGTGTAAAACACATTAGGTTTGGCTCCTACCTGGACAATGGACAAATGTCTGCCAGTTTAGACCTTTATAATGCCATTCCTTCCTGTTCAGAATCTAAAACTCATGTTTAAAGTGATGGTTCGGAGTAATTTCACCCTAGGGTCCTTTGCACCATGACCTCGAGCCAAACACCCCCCCAGAAGCTTTTTTCACCTGGGTCTAACATTGGGAGCGTTAGCGTAGAGTAGTGTTATCAGCTGAATAGCTTAGCGCAGAGGCTAATGGACCCACATTTGTATCTCGTAAATGACCCCACTAATAATGCCCGAAATGATACCAAACGTCTACACTAGTACAAATAGGTTATGTACTCATAAAACGATGGATTGGAAAGTTTGTAAGTACACCAGAAGTTTATGAACACTTGCCTGCTCTCTGTTGCTGCTGCTACTGCTGCTGCTGCTACATGCAGTTAGACGAGTGCTTAGGGCCGTCTACAAATTACTACACCGAAAAGAGATACAACAAAAATATTTACGGAGTGTCTATTTGCACCCCCGGTACGAATAGCCTCGGCCACACAGCTGAGCTATTTACACCCTGTGACGTAACAACAAAAAAACGTTGCTCGCGTGCACCGAAATCATGGCGGACGTTCATCTTCCATGACCGCAGAAACTGGCATATTAGGGAAGTTTTGTCTCTAAAGTTTATAACAATTGAATTTCTAGCGGAAAATGGATACTACAGTTGCGCTTTCTGTCTTCAGTGAAAGCATACAACCGTTAGTTTGTTAGTTAGTACCTATTTTTTTGTATACAGTATGGTTACCTAGCAACCGAGGCTTGAAGAAACCAAGTGGTAAAAAGTTGTTCAACTTCCTGAAAGAACTGCTAGGTGAGTGGTTAGTGCACTTTCCTCTGGTATGGGTGTTTGGAGTTCGATTCCCCTGTGTGGTGGTCTTATTTTTTTAAATTTGGATTGGATAATTTGCATGCAATTGCGCAAGTCAGGACCCGCGAACGCGTATTTTTTTTTGTTTTTTTTGCAGGGTGGTAGGGGAAGACTCATGAATATGCCTGCTCTGGTTGGGTTGGTTAGGTTTAGGCAAGAGGAGTGGGATGGTTATGGTGAGGGTAAGAATGTCAGGGCGATAATATTCCAAAAAGGTGTAATACATGAGTAGTATGGATAACTGTGTGTAAATATATGCCAAGGTACTGTAAATGCACAGGGGTGCAAATAGCATACATTGATATTTGTACCAGGGGTGCAAATAGCATACACTTCTAATTGTACCAGGGGTGCAAATAGCATACACTTCTAATTGCACCAGGGTACAAGCATACTGCTAATTGTACCAGGGGTGCAAATAGCATACACTTCTAATTGCACCAGGGTACAAATAGCATACTGCTAATTGTACCAGGGGTGCAAATAGCATACACTGCTAATTGTACCAGGGGTGCAAATAGCTTCACCCAAATATTTATTAATTTAATGATTAAATAAGGTAACGTCTCCAAACTTACCTCAATTATTACTTGTCTCCTGCTAGTTATACTACAGAACTTACTTAAAAAAAAACACAGCAGCAGAGAGCAGAAGCCAGCAGGCAAGTGTTATTTACATAAACTTCTGGTGTACTTACAAACTTTCCAATCCATCGTTTTATGAGTACATAACCTATTTGTACTAGTGTAGACGTTTGGTATCATTTCGGGCATTATTAGTGGGATCATTTACGAGATACAAACGTGGGTCCATTAGCCCCTGCGCTAAGCTATTCAGCTGATAACGCTACTCTACGCTAACTCTCCCAATGTTCGACCCAGGTGAAAAAAGCTTCTGGGGGTTGTTTGGCTCGAGGTCATAGTGCAAAGGAACCTAGGGTGAAATTACTCCGAACCATCACTTTAAGTATCAAATTTAGTTAGCTTGCTTCACTGCAGCACTATCTGTCAATTCAATGACACAGTATCATGAGTTTGGGAATGACATACTGTACCTGAGCCAGCCAACCTCCTGCCCAACATATACTGTCCTATTATATTTAATACTGTATGTGTTAACAGTTTAAATGATTGCTTCCTGGCGTCATCTTTGATGTTAACATACTTAATGCAAATAATGATATGAAGAATTTGCAGCTGGTTTCATTTGGGGGATTTTTAAAGTAGAGATAAACAGTTCAAGGAGATATTGATATCACACTGCAGAGGATGCCCTATTTTCAGAGGACGTGTGCTAATTAGGCTGTGGATTTAAATATTCCTTCAAGCCCATGTGATGAGACTGATTTCGTCAAGGCTCTGGCTCAGTTTTGTACCCCAGACTGAATGGAGTCACGAAAATTTATCAGTAGAAGGTCCCATGTACAAGACAGAAAGAAAAAATCTGCCTGGTTTAAACAATTTCAAAGAATATAATATAATTAATATAATTTAAGATTTTATAGTTTAACGTTGAAGTTATAGTTTAGTTTATAGTTTAGTTCCCCTTTCACTCAAAATTGTTTTTTGCATATTTTTACTTCACTTAGATTTTTTATTGGGCATTTCAGCCTTTAATGGAAAGAACAACTAGATATGAAAGGGGGAGAGAGAGAGAGGGGGGAGACATGCTGGAAATCGTCACAGGTCTGACTCAAACCCTGGACCTTCTGCGTCGAGGTATACACCTCTTTTTATGTGCGCCTGCTCTACCAACTGAGCTAACCCGGCCACACTTCACTTGGATTTTTGACCTTCACCATGCAGAATGATGGATGTGCATCTATGTTTTAAAAGGCTGCTTTCAAATTCATGTGCTAAAGGGGGAAATATTTTCCATGTTAAAATTAAATTTGAGTTTATAATAAAGACCCCCTCCAGTGAAAATCAAGTTTTTAACTTTGTTAACATATCCATATGGTGTTAGTAATATCATAAGCAGTCAACACCATAGCATGTAGCTTTTTGAGAATGCAGTTTAGCCATTGGGGCTTTTAGCATTAATTTTAAAGGGATCTACCCATTTAATGTAAGAATTCTGGGGCACGTTTAGGATTGTTACTACACAGAGTGTTACTTTACTAGCTCCATGTCTAATATTGAAGATTGTCATATAGTAAATTGATGTTTGGTATGTATGATGTCCTATTGCACATGTGATTGGTTGCTGTCCTACAGCCACTCCCTATTTAAGATGGCTTCTCATTGTCACAAACCATTTGCCTGATGAAGCTCTAGCGCTAAAACGTCGCAAATAAATGTATTTTCACTAGATAGACCGTTGATGTGCAACTTTTGAAATAACAAGGTAATAAAATAACTTTTGTGGAAAAACCACAGTAACAAATGATTATTTAAGGTAGCCGCTCTTAATTTAAGGTTATTTAAGCTATAGTGTTTTCGTATGTCTTAAAATGTCTGGATGAATTTTTTTAACCCAAAACGTTTTAAAAAAAAGTCTTTTATTAACCTACAACCCCGTTTCACACCGCAGCAGGAGGCTTTTTTCAGCAAAAAAGCTCTGATAAACCCACTGCACCCCATCTGGCCATGGGCACCAAACCGAGGACAGACAAGGTAAGCAACTAAGCACTTAGCTAAAGACCCAGATATTTCTTCTCAGGAGGTGATGAAAACCAAAACGTAAAAGAGAACTGAATATTGGTTTTACATTTGTCAGGTGGCCAGAAACCTGACCGGTTTGCTAAAAGGACACAATAACTAATTTAAACTGTTCACTGCACCTCATGGCAGAGCAGCTCCCCTTACCAGTGGAGGAGCAGAAGCTAGGTGCTCTCATGCTAACCAATACACATGCTTGCTTGTGAGTGGAGATGGTTGAAGTGGAAACAATATTCTATATTTAGACATACTTTAACAACAACATTGTATGACTGTTTGGGCTTTTTTTTGGTTGTGAAAACTGGAGGCCATTGTAGCTGAAGTGGATTAAGCTAACTACAACCCCCTCAATAAAAGGAGCTACCTTCACACGCAATCACCCGTCAAGCCTTCAAGAAGGTGTTGAGACGCATAAGATAGATTTTTAGTTTAGAGTATCACTTTAAAGCACATGTGTCAAGCTCAAGGCCTGAGGGCCAAATCCGGCCCGTTGCAGATTTAGAACCAGCCCGTATATCAGATTGGGTTCACAATAAACTTTGGCCCTCCTAGTTGTGCGCCAAACCAAAAACACAGGAAAGTGTTTTTTTAAACTGCAATTACCTGACATTCAATGCAGACATATGGCAGATTTGCCAACTCTGAGACTCAGAAATTCCCCCAGAAGCAGAGAGTTTTCATATTCAGGCTGTGAAACCGGTTGTTGTTTCAAAAAGGAAAAAGAAAAAAAAAAGTCATTGTTTTGCTTGATTTGCTAAATTCTATGGCTTCTTTTGATGACTTTTGTCAACAAAAATACGACCAAAAGCGTACAAAAATGTCGGAAAAAGCAACAAATTTACAAAAAGGTGACCAATGTCTGAGAAAGCCACAAAAGTCTGTACAAAAACAACAAAAATTAGGAAAAAAAAGCTACCAAAATATATATATATATAAAAAAAAAAAGTGACATGTAGTAACAAAAGCATGTCAATAAACTCTACATGTCTGTCCCTTGGTGTGATTCTCTTTTTCCAGTGTGGCCCTTAGTGAAAATGAGTTTGACACCCCTGCTTTAAAGTATAGCTAAGCTGAAGAGTAACAACGTCTGAAGTACTTTAGGAACTCAACTTTAAAATGTGGTAGAGATTTGAGTCTGGGGAATAACAGACTTGAATCAAATTTGCATCCGTAACTAAACGGAAGACTGAGTGATGTGCTGTCACTTGGCATTTGACCGTTAGCTTAGCTCTAGTTTAGCGCAGGTCAAGTTAAAGCAGTGCTTTTAATATAATTCAATTCCAATATCAATCCATCAAATGCAGCACTAACTTGTGATGATAGAGCAAATGATGTTAAGGAGAACATGGCCCTTTCCCTAGCCGTTTAATCGGAGCTTTAGCAGTTTAACGAGGTGCAGCTGGTGGGGCAGGCAGCAGCAGGGCTAATGAGGGAATGAGCCCCAGGTGTGCAGGGCAGGGGACCACAGAGGGCACCTGGTGAGGAACGGCTACTACTGAAAAACAACACCCATATTTATGAATTTTCCACATGACATAGCCTACTACTTGACTATAGCTTACTTTTAAGTAGGTGATACTGGTGGGTTAGAGTTTTCATACAAAATGGAAAGATATTTCATGTGGGGGGAGGTAGCCCATGGTCCCTGAAAGTTTGAAACGGACTTACAATTTGTTGTACCTTGCCATTCCCCTAGCAGCAGCCTAGCCTGAGGATTCCCTGAACCAAGTCGCAGACAGCAAACAGCAGACAGCAAACAGCAGAGCAGCGATCCAGGTTGGCAAATGCAAATATCTGTTTCTGTTTAATGTAGCAAAAGAGCTACATAGAAAAAAAAAGGGATGCTCCTACACTTGTGCTTGCAAGTGAAGCTAATTGTATGCGGTCAATAAAGCGACCAACTGACACTTCATAGGGTAGGTTTGGATTGTTTTGTCTATCTTTGTACAACTGTCACATGCAGCATGTATGTTTAAACAGTTGGTTCAATGTAATGATTCCCCCTCACCATACTGGCTGTGAAGTGGTATCTCAAAGGTCAGCTGAAGCTAATATGAGGCTTGATCAGAGTTGGGCCCTTTTCACACCTGAAATTCCGAACCAAGGTTCATATTTTAGTTTTTGTTACATTTTATACATTTGATCCGGTTAGTTTTGGTTTCACACTGCAATTATGCAAGCACACAAATAACTATACATGACATACCTATGTTCTGTTGTCATCACCTACGTGAATTGAGTCTCTCCATCTTTGCAATTGTTTGGTCCGTTTTTTTTTTAAACTTATTATCACTTTTTAAGCAGTTAAAAACTAGACACTTTATCATTTGTGCTCTTGACGCGTGGGTTTTTTATTTATTCAGAGAAACCATAATGTTAACCTCACTGTTTTTTACTACCCCTTTACAACTTTACTGCTATTTTCTCCTCTGCTCCGATCGCCAACAGCTGCCTGCTTTCAGCGCATCCATCATCTCTCTCTCTCTCTCGACCACACTACTCGCTACGCACTGAGCTATTCCTTAAAGGAGCTAAGCTACTCTTATAACATGATGATGGCCTGCCAGAACTTCCTGTAATTGGTCCGAAAGTCAGAATAGTCCAAAAAAAAGGCTTTCACGCTAAAAATGAACATGACCATGGATACATTTGATCCAGACCGAACCAACCTCTTTTCGGCGGACCAAGGTGCAGCTGTTTGGTCTGAGGGAGGTTTCACACCTGTCGTTTTGGTTCGATCTGGAAAGTCTAAGACCAAACGATAGGTGTGAAAGGGCACTTAGGCTGAATCTCATCCCCCTTAATTGATAGCTCCTCGACTCCTCGGTTCTCGACTGAACCGGATGTTGTTCTGTCCTTCCTCGGTGAAGGCCCTTCTCAAAGCTCTTATTTCGTCCCCGAGGAGGGATCACCGAAGAGCTATAGCCGAGGATACACGAGAGCAGCATTCCCCGGAAGCCGTGCAGCTGAAGGAGTTGCTAACTCCGCCCAAACAGCTGACGTATTTATGTGACACTTCAGAGGAAAGGACAACTCATCCCTCTAAAACACATTTGCTCGTTGCCTCTCTCCTCCCATGATTTCCTCGCGTCTGTCCCGGGCCACCTCGTGGGAGGGACTAAGACGCGAGGAAGGGAGGCAAGTGGAGGAAACGGGGATGCAATTTAAGGGCTTTGGGACGCACCCTTAGTCACATTGAGAGAGGAGTATGGGCCAGTGTATTTTAGTATATTTTTTTTTTTTTTTTTTTTTTTTTTTTTTTTTTTTTTTTTCTCTCTCTCTCTCTCTCTCTCTCTGGAAACACAAGTAGCACTGTCAGGTTGACTGTTCCAACTTTACCATCAGCACACACAACCCAGTCTCACGGCAGTTTGTGAAATGGTCAATCTATTGATTTGTGTACAAAGACACGTTTATCTCGGGGTTTATCTTCGTGTTGGTCAGCATGTTTTTTAAACTAATGGATTAAGAGCGGCTACGGTAGCGAGTAGTATGAAAGGCCGAAAATTCGGGATCATGTCCCGCGTGTCACATTTCCTTTCCCCATTCTTCTTTTCCTAAACCCAACCGTCCCGTTCTTCTTTTCCTGAACCAAACCATCCCGTTGTTGTCCCCTTATTGGTTTCCTAAACCCAACCTGGAATCGCGCTGTGATCACGAAAGATGCTTCCCATTAAAATCTATTAGTTTAAAAAAAAAACGTGCTGAGCACCACGTAAAAAAACGAGATAAACGTGTCCGTGTACACGAATCAGTAGATTAAAAATGACGTGACCATTTCACGAACTGCCGTGAGACTGTGTTGGCGCACGTCACCTTTGATTGGTGGCCAGGTTTGTGGTGCCGCCGACATATTGTATGGTACCGTGGCACATTTTTAAAGAATATATGGACTCAACATTCATCAGGTGGACACAAACACAACTTCGACAGAATGCTAATGTTGCTCTGTAGCGGCTGTATGCTAAATAACTAAATTAGTTATTTCAAGGAAATGTTTTGGAAAAAATGGACCAGTAAACCAAAATGTTACATTGATTTACATGTGCCTAGACGTTTAGCAAATGTGATCAGTGATTTTAAATAAATTAAAATAATGTAGGCTAGTTTAACTGTCACGGTTTCTTTAAAGTTAACTCTGTTGTGTTTTGACTAGAATTATTACCCAAGAAGGCGCTCATGCCTTTTGAGAGGGGAATATGCTTTAGTAACTAATGATTAACTGTGCTGTATGTAATGTGTTTTGTTTTTGGACTTGCAAATAAATGAAATTAAATGCAAAAAAAAAAAAAGTAGGCTATAGTTCAGAACAAGACATTTGAATGCAGATATTTGGCAGTGTAGAAATTATCAATGAATGATATTATCCATGGATTTGTCTCGTATTAAGCTAGTATTCCGATGTAGATCCTTGTGACCTATCGCTTCTGCACTGACGGACTTTGTTACTGACTTTATTCTGCACCGCCCCTCTTCTCTCTCTCTCTCTCTCTCTCTCTCACGCCTACCGGGCGGAGTAATTCGTGTTGGTATCTATTGCGTGCATGTGTGTGTGTGCGAGTGCGTGCTACGGCTGCTGCTTGTCACTCATTGTGCCGTGAACACGGGTAGCGACAAGGACCAAAATTCCGTCCGGTAGCTGCTGTTGTCTCCTGGCAAAGGCTGATATCTGGTTCCCCACCTCCTCAGTAGAGACCCCTGGCTTGTTTTTAAAGTGCGTCTGCTCTTCAAGGAGAATATCTGTGACACATATTGCAATGCTTCAAACAAGGGACCTCATCTGGGGATTGCTATTCATCGGCTGTGCAGGTAAGGAAGCGGAGTTGTTTTATTATTCATATTAGGTTATTCCAAGCCTGTGGGCAAAGCTAAATCTGTGGAGGGAAGGCCGAGCTGTTTTGATGCTGGAGCAGCATCCTCTGGTCCCGCGGCATCCTTGTCTCTGACTCCGGACAGTGGCGCTAGGTCAGAGCTGGTGCTCTGCTCATATATACACCATTGTACAAAAAGTTTTTTTTTCTAAGAAGTGAGCGTGTTTATATCTCGTTGAGCCGAATAAAGCGTGAAATCCCAACCGGGACACCTTTTATTCCTAGTTTAGACTCTTTCATTTGCATTTTTATTTATTTTTTTTATGTTCGCGCAAAACAGGAGTATATAGGCTACATCCCAGGTCCGGTTGGCTTACTTTTTCTGAGTTATGCATATTGTAGGTTTTCTTCATTTGGAGGAACATGACCCACACATGCTGCGTTTTTCTGCGAGTTAGTGAGTTCATTTGTGCGGGTATAAGGTTATGGATGCTGGCTGAGATTAGGACTGGTGATGCAGGGACGCTTTTGTGGTCCCTCATGCCAGCAGATATTGCTTATACCCTATGGCTGCTTGTAAGCCACCGTTTTCTAATCTAACCACCTAAACGACATATATGGGCTCATCCAAAAGTCCACCTCGGCTTTCTCACTTCTGCTGGGTCAGCCATGACGCACCGAAGATGCAGTGTCCGGAGCGCTCGTTCTTATAGCGGGGATGCTTTGTTTCCGTGTACTAAAACCAAATTTAGGGGGAATGTTTATCAAAAATTTGAGTTTTGTTTCCCATACGTACGCGCTCAGACTGTATTCGTTGGATGGATTAGATGTGTCCACCATTCCGACTCTAGCCATCATCGGATTTGGCACGAAAACCGTATTCTGCGCGGATGTGACAATGTGGGGTTTTAGAGTTTAACATCAGTCTGCCCGTGTAGGTTAACAGCCCCTGGCCGTATTTATGCGACATAACAATTGTTTCTTTCGTTTTTCTTGCTTGCCAAATAGGACATTGGAGTTTCCAACTTCATAGCGCAGTGCGTTTTTAGGCGCTAAAATGATGTTGACATTCAGGCCAGGCTGATTTTGATCCTAGTTATTTTTATTTGGTTGGTTGGGAGGAAATTCGTCATCCATTGAGGACGACTGAATAGTCATTCAATGTATACAATAGAATCCAATCCCAGAGCTCCCTTGGTTATATAGGGCGGGAGGGGGAGCCATTTCCCCCCCTAAACCCCCACTCTCCCGCTTCTTACGTCCTCCTTCTCTCCCTGATCTGCCCCCTCTTTATATAGACTGCAACTGTGTGCTCCAAGTGGAGTTTGAGGACCCCCAGGGGTCCTTGGAGAGAGGAACAATAGTTTGATAATAACGCCATTTATTAGGCATTGTCCCAATTATAAAGGAGAAGGATTATTATTCTAACCTCAACTTTAGATTTCACCAGTCTTCCTTCATATTCTAAAGGTCTGCAGTGTTCTTTGATCATTTCCTATTTTTGCCTTTTTTGTTTTATTTCATTATTTGAGTTTAAAAGAAATGTGATCATGATATCAACTGATTTTCATTAGATGATGGATGGATTGATACATGGGCCCCGTAGTTATTAACCTTCTAACACTGTTCCGGTCAAAAAAACTCTGATTTACACATTCCCTGTACCATAAATATGGTATATGATATCCTTCACAAAAGGCATTTGAGCACATAAAATTCATTGTGATTACTTTCTTTGAATTTTGAGTGATTTATTCAACTCGGTCACACTTTTTTTTTTGTTTACGGTCAAAAATGACCGCCATAGGAAATGAATGGGAAAGAGTATAATTTTCATCCAGGAGATGAAAGGCATCTCCATACACACACTCCTACAACTTTCCTGTGCTTGTGTGCCCATTCTACACATGAATCATACATTCCACAAGAGAGCTTAGAGTAAATTATGGGAGCCCAGTGTTTTCTTGAGCTAATGTACTTCTCCCCCAATGTGAACCACACCTGCCAAACAAATAAATCTTGTGTAAATTATAGGAACCCATCTCTTTCACATACTCCTTCATAGCATACATGCCACAGGTGCAAAGCTTCCATTTGCAAGGGACACTGCACCATGACTACAATTTGCCATTTGTGCGTGTGAACCACCAGTGTTCACACACAGTCACACACAGTCACACACAGTTCATGTTTATTTAAAAATAAACGTGTACCCTCTGGTGGACTAACTATTGAATATTTGTGATAAGCTAAAATTGACCAATATTGTTGGCCTGCTCGATATATTGGTCAGGATCTAATGGGTTATTTGGGCATAAGTTGCAGATCTGTGACTTGACAGTATTTGCATTCCTTTGCTATACACACAACTAAACTATATGCCCCTTAGTACACATTAAATATAAGTTTTTTTTTTCTTTTCTAGAATATGTTTGACGTATTTTCAAATGAACAGTTTTTTGGCACCTTTCACACCCAAACACTGTGGCAACCTGTCACTGTTAGTTGTGTAGAGGGCGGTATGGTACCAAGACCACTTGGGATGTGTTCATTTCTTTTCTATGTGATTCCTGATCCTGCCAAAAATATTCTGACTCCCTCGCAATTCACTGCACCTCATATGGGAGGGAAAGTGAAAGGAACCAAGAGGGAGATAATTAGACAACTGTGCCTCAGCTCTGCTCTTTTTGCAATAGGGGAAGAAATTCAAAGAAATTGATCACATTATTTGATAGGCCCGGGGTATATTAAAAGGGTAATGACGGTATCGCACAGTTTGAAGGCTGAGCAATTTAATTACATTTATTGATTTCCAGTTCCTGTTCCAGTTCAGTGCTAATTGAATTTGGAGTCTAGTCATAAACATTATAGGATGAGGAGCCACACCACCTTCCAAGAAATGTATTGAATATTGGCCAGATTAAATGGAGTATGATTTTAGAAGTGGAGACAGACAGTGGCCTTTCTTGTCTTGCTCTGTCTGCAGCCAGATGGATTGAGTCTAGTGTGTTTTGCCAGTTCTGACCTTGTGTTATTGGAGGGATCTACTATATCCATGGTCATCATTCTTCAACCTGAAGGAGTGTAAGGTGATGGAGGCTAATCAGAGACACAACTATTTGTCACACCTATTGGAGAGTGAAAATGAGTGCCTCCTTTGAGGGATGTGAAGTTTTTCGGTTTAAGGTTCTCAGAGGTGATAACATGGTGACTGCTAATGCCTGAATGTGAATTTTGACCATATGATTTCAGATCTTCGGCCTGAGTTGGTGATTTGTCGTTGCTAGGCGTTGAGAGGTTGATCCAGATGTTGAGATGGATACAAGTGTCATTGTGATAACTTTCCAGAGTTTTAAAATCCTTCCTCATGGTATTCTAAAGCACTGTGCAGTGTTTCAGTGTCTGACAGACATTCATAGTCATGCATCTATTACTCAGACTGGACTTCTTCATTTGTATTTCTTCATTTCATCACTAAATGAAGCAGGCCCCCGCCAATGCAGCCCCTTGTGTTTTTCAAATGCTGCTTTTGGTCTGAAATGTCCAGTTACTGCTGTGCACCTGCCAGTCCCTTTTATATAGTTTTGTGAAACTTAAGGTAACTGAGTTCAAGTGTGAAGCTAACCATGTGAATTGAATCAACGTGAATTGAACCGTGACGTTCATTTCATGATCCTGTAGATCTAAAACAATGTTTTCGTGCATAGAGCTGAACTCCAATACAAGAGAGCACATTTAGAGGGAGAGAAAATACACAATTCCTAAATGGCTAACATATGGGACTTTAACTGCTGTGGTGAGTTCAAAGCCACTATGAAAATAATACAGGCTATTTTTGACTTTGGGGAACTGGAAAAAGCAACCAAACAAGGGAAAATTATAAGGCGTTTTTAGTCTGCTCTCTGAATAAAACTAGATTCTGGGTCTTCAGAACTTTGCTCTGTAGTTGCAATAAGATCCACGCGGCGTTCAAAGTGACATTTTGTACCAATTTATCACAGCTTATGTTGATCAAATTCTCATCAGAGTAGGCGCTACTCCGATTACAGCTGGACTCCCTTTGGGCTCAGCACATATTTAGCCATATACTGCATAGTACTACTACCACTACTACTACTGTGTAGTTATTCAAAAAGCAAGAAACTGCATCAAAAAATGACTTATCAAGTCGTAATTGATTTCCCAGACATGATTTCTGCGCATGTTCTATTGTGCATTCAACTTTTTTCTATATACTTTGCTATTTATTCTAGTCAGTCATTTTTGTCTTTGTTTAAAATGACATGGCATTTCATAAATGTTTAATTCCCACAATTTTAGTTTTATACTTGGATTATAAGTAATGAAACAGAGGAGTGCAGAGAGTAATTCATACAGGCAAATCATTATGTCATTAGTTGATGTTTGCAGATCTGTGGATAAAACATGTAAAATAAATTATCAAAACATGAGCATAAAACAGATGGTGGATTTTGATACATTATCTATGAATTAATGTCCTCTCAGTGCTCTTTTATGCTGACAGTAGTACAAACAGAAGTTCAAAATGACTCGGCTGGCTGTTAAATTTCTTCTCTGCTGACTGTTAGATGAGGATGGGCTGTCTTTGCATATTAATCAGTGCATGAATAGAGGCCGTGAGTGATTTGCATTGTGTGAGCAATGAAGGCGTCCTATAGAGAATTGAATGTAGGGAAAAAAACGAAACAGAAGGAGATGGGCTTGTTGTACAGAATGGGGGCTGCCCCCCTCCCCCCAACCCTCCAACCCTTGAAGTTTTTTTTTTTTCCCTCTATCAGCACAGCATTACTTTGCAAAACTCAATACAATATATACAGTGTGTATGTAGCTGCACAATTGCAAACCAACACAACCTTTGTCGGTTGGCATTAAGCTTGTGTTCCTTGAACATTAAAGTAAAACTGAAAACAGTTGTGGGAATGTAAGAACCTCAAAAACCTCAAAGCCTTTTCCACAAGGTGCCCCCCAATGCAGTGTTGTGTATGACAATTTAAGATTTCCGGCGAGAGCTGGGTGGTACGTAGAAAAATCAGATGTCACGATATTCTTGATCAAATACAATTGCGATAATATTTTAGGGTTGATTAATGGTGCTTTCAAAAAATATTTTCACAATGAGATTTTAGATAATCCACAAAGTGGATACAGTGACTGTGGGTAAAGGCAAATAATAAAACGGCTAGTAAGTCTATTACAGTAAGCTCAGAAAATGACATGACTTTACTGTAATGCAGCCTGTAAAATAAGGAAAAGACAACACTTATGCCATATTACAATATCCAAATTCTAAGACGATATCTAGTCTTGTATATCAATATTGATAAAATGTCGATATATTGCCCAGCCCTACTTCTGACTTGTATTTATGGTCTACATAGTATTAAACATAATTTTAAACATATCTATTTTATGATGTGCTTCCAAGTTACTCTGCCATTGAGACTAGACAAATACCAAGCTAGTTGCTAATGACCTGTCTGAAAATAATGTGATACAATCTGCTAGATCATTTAACCTAAAGAGGAAAAAAAAAAGAATTGATCATTAAGGGTTACATGGCCCGAACAAGGGCTCATTCATAAAAGTTATTTTTTGGTCCTAGTTAAAGTAAATTTGAGTATCCTGTCATGGTCAAAGCAAGTATGACTTCAGTATTGAGTGTTTGTAATTGAAGAGAAGCATAATGGATGTGCGGTCTCTAAGGTGGTCTGTTTGTTCAAATTTACAAAACATGTAATATAAAAATGTACTGAAAGCTTGTCTCAGACCCTCCATGTTCTGGTCACGTCCCCTGGTTGAACTGAACTCAGCTCTTATACTTAATAACTCTTCAGTTCTCCAATAAGAAGTCCCAGCAGGGTGAACTGGTATCAGCTTCTAATGGATTCAGAAAAAAAAAAAAACCTTGCTTGATGTCAATGTGCCCCAAGATCACATTCAGCAAGGTGAAACACCTCTGGGAGTGGTTCTGACTCTAAACAGACTTTGAAGCTGCTGGTGCCTTAAGGCGTAATAGCCCCACTGCTCATGGAGAACATGGTAGGTGATGGTGGATGGACAGTTGTCTGCTGTGGTACTCAGCATCTTCAGCGGAGTGCTTTATCCTAACCTCACCACATTCTCTACATCAGCACTGAGGATCTGTGCTACTTTGTCATGCAGCATTGCATTTTTTTTTTTCTGAGCTCTGTAGTGAGACTGCCGAGTCTGGTGACGATGCCCAAGCTGACCAAGAAATACTTCACTGCGTAACAGAATCCCCAGCATGATGTCCCAGTCCTCCTTGAACTACTTGGAGAACTACAAGCACCGTTATCATTTGGAATATATACTGTTTGTATCAATGTTCCAGTTTTCTGTATTGTTAGCATGGTGCCCGGTATTATTTATAGCCGGTCACTATTCTAACTTACTTACTACACTGGTAAACCGTTGGAATTGCTTTCTGTGAAAGTCAGACATTTCTGAGTATTCTTGTGTTAATACTGATTTCTTTTTAATTTTTTTTGACATTCCTTTACCAACCAGTTTCAAGTACAGCACAAGACAGGCTTTGATAGACAATATAACGCTTTAAAAAAAAAACAAAACAAAAAAAATATATATATATATATATATATATATATATATATATATATATATATATATAAAAAAACAAACAAACAAACAAACAAACAGCTGAAGTACCCTTTTTATCAGGGATCACACATATACACGACAGCACATAATTATTTGTGATTAATGATGGAATACTGGCAATCTTTAAGACACAAGTGCAGAAAGTAGGAGGTTTTGCTTGATTGTCCTTTGTTCAACCAAACCTTTGAGTGATGAGACAAGACGGCAATACTGTATCATGCATGTGTCCCTGGTAGATTTTTGATGCTGTTTCAACGCTTACAATAAATATACACTAACTGCATACAACGGTCGGCTGCAGAGGTTATCCTAGCTTAATGTAAACTGTGAACTTACGTGGCTGAGTCTTGTAGTTATGTAAACAAAAACTGTCAATTAGCAGGAAATGTGATATACCTTAACAAGACTAAAGGGCATCCCATACCAGCTGCGTATTACACGCAAAGGTTTCCAATGTAAGCCTGCACACGGGTGGCACATCCCGGCTACTTTACTTTTGCTACTTCTTTCTGAATTGCACATCCGGTGTGTGCTACAAGTGTCATGCCATACCGATGTGTGAAAAGTCATTGTAGCGCTACCACCAGGTCACAGAGTCCCCTTCTGACAAGCATTTTGGCCCATGACAAGGTATGTCCACAATTATATAGCCTGGACTTACGAACGCTAACTCCACACGAGAAGACTAAACACCCACCCAATGTACTGTAGTCTGTCCTGCTGTCGATGTCCGTTTTTGTTTTTTAGATGTTTCGGCTGCTTAAATTAATATCACCTTGAAAGTAAGATTGCGTATCCTTTTGCATTGTAATTCCAGGCACTGCTTATCCCATAGTTTAACTGAAAAAGGAGTAGTTAGATGTGACTCAAAGTAATATTGCCACTTATGTGACTGGTGTCAGATTTAAGATGGCTGCATGAAAAAAATTAACTTATGTGTGTATATATATATATATGTGACTTTATTTGGACTTCATTATCCATCTTTGGTGTGCATCAGTTACACTGACTTGCTGCATAACACAGAGTTTTAGCAGTCTAGGGCCGCTTATTGTAATTGTTCTGTATTGCTTGCTGGTTTTGCGTTGCTGAGCACCTTGTGTTTTGTTTTTTTGCTGTAATGCCCTGAACACCTAGTTTAGAAATCTCGACGCACCCTAGTGGCAGCAAATTTATTTTGCAGCCAGGGTCAGTCTAGGCACTCTCTGTTGGCTTGCAAGCTGGAAAAACCAAACTTTGGTCAGGCCAATCACATCGTGTATAGAGTCAGTGGGCGGGCTTATGGCTACTGCTGCTGCTGGGAAACTTTTGCCGTATCCTGTCGGCAAAACTCCGAACACATCTTCCTTTTTTAAGAATGACTTCAATGCCGTTCTTTTCTCAAAGAAAAGCTTAACTCCAAGTCTTCCAGAAGACCGCTGTTCCCAGCAGCATAAGCCCGCCCACTGACTATATAGTTTGGTTATTCCAGCTCGCAAGTCAACGGATTTCTAGGCCACTGAACACCTCGAGTTGAAAACTTCAACTCAGGGAAAAAAACGCCTGATGTCATTTAATTTAACAGCAAAATAACGGTTGGCTGAGGACGGGGGATTCAGTGGCTGTCTAGCAAGAATAATAATAAAGGCAACTGGTCTCATCACCAAGAAATTCAGTGCACCTCGCGTTTTGCAACCCTGCAAATGTGCTCATTCGGATTGCGGCCTAAGGCTGTTTGTTCCAGGATTTCAGCAGCCAAGCTGATATCACACCTGCTTTATTTGTCTTCAAGGAGGATCATTTTCTACTCTGAAATCCTGCTTTTCAAACCACCTGGAGAGGCTGCTCATTTTGTTGTACACCTGGTGTCTACAGGGATAATTGTTGCTCATTTATGATTGCATGCAGTGATGTTTTTTCACACAATGTATTGTGATTGTGTATTACTTTTTGAGATATTTTCCTCTTTTGTCACTGAATGTCTGTTTTTTCTTTGTTGTGTGAGGTTCTTACTTGAAGTACTGACTTATTTCCAGCCTGTTCCATCATGCCACTTCACTAGCCCTGACTTTTTTTTTTTATGTTAGCCTTTGATTGGTTGCTCAAGTAATTTCTCATTTATCCCTATGTTTTTGTTCTGCTTGCAAAAGAAGTGGGGTAAAGAGAAGCGATGAAGTGCACTCTAAAACAAGTATATGCCAATACATACACAATATATGGGTGATAAGGTAGTATCAGCCAACACATCAGTTAGACTCTAGCATGCTCTCCATTAAAATGTGTTTTCCTGCCCTTGCCGCCGTGAGATATTTGCCACATGGACTGCAGCCAATGTGTAATGCAAAGTTGGGATAATGCCCATAAGGACCGGAGAATCCTACGTAGTGTCTTACTGTATGTTGCACTTAATTTTATACTGTAGCAACACTAAGTATATAATTAGGATAGTATAATTATACTAATTCACATCAAAACGTGTAAAAATATGTAAACAGTCAGCAAGCTTGTTGACTCTGATACTAGCTTGGAGATACCACATGAGTGCTCTCTATTTGCTTGCCAAACACTAATGTTTGGGGATGTGTAGGTGGCCTCACACTGCATGGGTATTTTGTTAGCACATGCATACAGTATTTTTGGCGCTCCAGCATTTACTCGGAATCCTTTCAGTATCACTTGCTGGAAGTTGCTGAGTTGCGCTGGAGTTTTCTGACACAATTTAAGAGAGACCCACTGGAGGATTATTCTTGCCTCAGTGAAAGTGAGCGTTTATTTGATGGACATTATGAGCACAAAGACACACCAGGCTTCCTATGCGTTTCCTACAATCGGAAATCATTGTCTCACTTTACCTTTGCTGAGCTGTCATGGACAGGCAGCGCCATGGTGTATTTGTGCATGTTCTTTTTTTTTTTTTCGGTCTCTTAATCCCAGGGAGTGACTCACCATCATGATGTAATGCCTAGCAATGG